>NW_027557286.1:0-5792 GCF_052425735.1 Oculina patagonica
ATTACACACACTAAATTGGTGTTCCTTACTGGAAAATATGAGCACCACTGCAAAATTGGGAGCATACTGGTATTTGTTTGTGAGGACATTTGCAAATTGGAAACATAACCGTATAGTTTCTGAACTACATTGAGTGTCTCATTTATGTTAAGCTATGCTTCGTATATATCAGGACCACCATGTGTGATATAACACTTAACCATCTTTATTGGCCACCATCAATTGTTATGTCTTTTTCATCGACGTGGTAAACCTCAAAATACAGTCAAGTGTTTGGGGTGTTTTCCGTGAAAAAATTGAGCATTGTATTAAATTCTTAACTGTCCAGGAATGTGGTTTAGAGCAAGTGATGACATGATGAGGGAAATTCAGCTCACACACACTCTGTAAAACAAGCAAACACGATTTGTCTGTTTCTCAAGTGATAAGTACATTAGGAAAGTTTTTAACTTTGTATGGCGCCGTGCCTTTCAAAGAACTGAAAGAAGACAGTGGTCAAATATTAACCACCCGTTTATATTTTAACTGCTTGAAGTTTCTTGTTTACAAAACTTTCATTTGAAGCAAAAAAAGAGTAAAATATTAAACAGAAATTGAAACTTGAAATTATAACAGCCACCAGAAAAATGAGAAGAGCAGGCAGGTTCACGTTTGAAGAAGATAAGTTATTTTATAATCACAAATACGAATGCGTAAATTTGAAAACCTCTTCGCGCGAACACGTGGCACTGAAAACTATAGCATACGCTGTAATATAAACCTAAAAACGCAAGCCAAAACGTGCAAAATCAAATTAAATCAGCCTGTTATCAGCTTGAAAAAGAAAACTCACCGTCGCTTCAATTCTGTCCTTGATAAACTGAGTTGAGTGAAGGTGAATCAGCTGATACTGAACACGCCTCGAAGGACTTTGATGAGAAGGTCTGTATCAACTGGTATCTGTCGCTTTCTGTCTCTGAAAGAGAGCAAAACTTTAAGGGTAAAAAATACCATAAACTCCCATAAATTTTTCTTGCTGACAGAATAAAAAAGACTAGCAGAACGCGAAAAAAACAACCTGGAAAGAGCTGGTTTCTTTGCACAGCTTTCCATGGCGAGCCTGCTGAATCACGAGCGCGCACTAACATACTCGCTGTGCGTAATTTCTAGATCTATATGGACAAAATTTAGCTCACTAGCCACATTATAACCACCAGAAATTAAAAATTAAGCCAACATAAAGTAAAAGACGGATTGTGACTTGACAAAATTACCTTGTAGGACGAGACAGCAGATCAAAATGAGCGCGCCTCCAGGGCGCGCTTTCTTTTTAAGCTTTGGGCATGCTCAGTCCAGTCTACCGCACTTGAACTAGACACACCTGCCCACAAAGAACGTGGGCTCAACATGTCTTTTTGGCAATGAATTATAAATCAAAAGCCGTCTGGGCTTAGTGTCTTGTGACTCTTTTCAGAGTTTAATTTATTTGAAAATAGACCGCTTTTCACGTCTATTTATTGCTTGTAAAGATATCGAAAATTAAAAAGCGTGCATCTAACATAAAGAAACATTTAGACTCCTCACCCCTAAAATTTAAACTAAAACTAAAGCTACTTTTGTCGCTCGATAAAAGTTGTGACATTCACAACACGATATACGAAACTCTTGATTCACTTGTCAATTCAGAAACCTTTGTCGTGAATGCTTGCGCTGAACTTCACGATTTCACAGCTAAAGATAAAAACAAAGGTTTATTCCAACTACAAAAGGTTCTCACGCGAAAGACTTAAAATCCAACTAAAAAATATATATAAGATTTGGGACCTGAAAGACAACAACACCGAATTTTCGATCAAGTGGTCCATTGTCACGAGAGCAAGCGCTTACAGGGGAAACCCGTCACGCTGCAATTTGTGTCTGACGGAGAAGCTCTGCATTCTATCAGCTGACAGATCCACCTTCTTGAACAAAAGATCTGAGCTTGTTACCAAGTGCAGGCACGAAAACAAGTACTACACGGCCAATCAGAGACAGGATCGTTCCAACCGTCCTCCATGAACGTAGTTTAAATTGTATTTCACCACATCTAACGACACAGTCTAATGATTGCTTCGTGCGTGAAACTCTGAGTAACTGTCCATGAAGTTTCTATCTTTAATTATTGTATAAGATTACATGCGTAAAGTTTTGAAATCGATGCCTTAATGGTATCCATTCCGATCACTATCACGGTAATTAAGCGTCCATTTTGATTCATACTATTTCTGTCAGGCGGATAATGTTTGTACTTGTTTGTACTTGTTTCCGACACCTTATCAAAAGCGATTTTTCCAAGCAGCCGAAAGTAGGCTTGACTTAAATTCAAAGTACACTCCAGCATGTAGCCGTTGAACAGTTATAGGACTCCGATAACAGCACAAAAAGAATACAGACACACACAGATTCATAAGCATTTATCTGTCACAGATAATTCTTAAATATCTTAAAAAGGTCAACAAAGTCACAGATTCTCCTTTGTTGTTTTGTGTCTGTGACTGATAAGAACGTTTTCAGCCTCACGTTTCAATAAACTCACGCACACTACCAAGCAAAGTTTCATGGTTGACCTTTCGCGTGTGTCTTCGAGTAATACTCAAATTGAAGACACACAAGGAAAATAATGTCCACAGGATCAGTTGTTTTGAACTAGTTTAATCAGCACAAATTCTAACTTGCCTAAGCTAGCTAGTCAACTGAAGTAAAGGCACACATGTGGTTCGACTACTACGGATTACATCTTTGAAATAGGATCTAATCAAAAATGGAAACGGCAAAAAAAGGTTTTCCTGACATATTGTCGGTCGACATACCTACAGTTCTGTAAGGCGCAATCCTGTTTAAGACATGCTTTTCCCCTATTGCTGTACCAAAATCATAAAACACATTGTTCTCACGAAACGGTAGCTATTATCAGATTGACTAATATGACTAGAATGGTGGGAATCTCGTGTGATTGCTTTTATCACTAAGTAAAACAAACAAAAAGCTTAAAAACAAACGCAACTGTCAGTGTAAACAGCATCTGCAGACCTCTCAAGTCTCACGATTTTGTCTTGAGACTCACGGTTTTCACTTCAATCTCACGACGAGAAACAGAAATCTCACGGAAAAACAGAGTAACAAGTCATTTGATTAGCGCCTGGTTTAAGGACTCTTTTAGTTATTTTTGTCCGTCAGTTGATCAATCTCCCGGTTTTTACTGAAATCTCCAGATTTTTTTTACCTCAATCTCTAGATTTCCAATGCTTTGAGGTTGAGAAGTCTGCATCTGTTTTGTTTAAATCTGATGATCGCATTTTTCGGCATTTACTAAAAAAAGAAAATTTTGACATGGCGGGAAAAATATTGACATGGCGGGAAAATTCCGCGGCCTCAGAAAGCAAATACGCATGGAATGCACCTTGTCCCCTGTAGTATTATCTTGTGTCGTCATGACTACGTCATGACGTCACAAGACAAAAAGTGTTATAAATTAAAATAACTCTGATACTACGCGCGCTATGTACTTTTGCCGTACCGGTAAACTCCCGCTTCCATCCCGACATGGTCGATTACGCATAAGGACGAAGAATTAACGTTAGTTTAATATCCTCTTTTGGTCTATCTGATTGTTAAAACGGAGGATATGCATGGTTCTCATTGTGAAAATTTACTGAGGGTGGATCACACAAATAAATTTTCCCACTCACTTCAGTCGGAGCGAAGTAACAAGAGAAAAAACGAAAACGCAGGGACAAACATATGAGAAGGAACACAATAAACAGGTCGGCTTTCATCGGACTAAAAAATAAAACTAAAACAAAAAATAAAACTTAACTGGAAAAATAAGCTTTTCTCGTGTTCTCCCAACATCCCAGGTGGTTTTATTACGCCAGTAAAGCCCTAGAAAGCGCGGTCTATTGCTTAATTAGCAGAAACTCAACCGTGTTCTATTGAAAATCCGCGAAACTGCCTGATTGGTACAATCGCGCTCTCGTTGCCAATTTAAAGATTAATTTTTCTTCATTTTTGGCTTATAAGAACGTAAAATTGTAGGTTTCGGACTGCAGTCCCTTAAGAGTTTCTACTGAAACAATTGGACTACTCGCCCTCATTTTCTATGAGCGATAGTCAACGAGGCGCTTGCGCTAATTGTTAAATAAAGTGCACTGCATGTATATACTGCTTGTCACTTTTGTACCTAAAACTTTTTTGTTGTCCTGATCGTATCTATAACAAAATTCTTGATTTTGATTGGTTCTGCGCGCGCCTATTTGTCGCGTAATCGGTGCGCGATCACGTGGGTGTCCAATTACAGGTATCCAATTTGAGCAACTTCAAATTGGATACCTGTAATTGGAGCCCTACGCCATTCGCGCATTAATCACGCGCATTTGAATGGATTTTTTCTTGCTGTTTTTTAACTTTTTGAACAACCAATTGAATTTACCTTTGACTTTTTCTTACAGAAAATGTTCCTAAAGACTTCCTAACCTCGAATTTTGTTATTGACACGATTAATTAGTAATCGAACCTCGTGTCGTACAATTCAGAGAGTAATCGTGCTCGTAATTTCAAATTGGCCTCGCGCTGCGCGCTCGGCCGATTTCGAAATGACTCGCCCGATTACTCCCTGAATTGTACTCCACTCAGTCCAATTACTATTACTAATACCGAAATGATTCGATTTACTGCTCTCTTTCCAATAAGCGCCCCTTCCCAGCTCCGTTAGCCTTCTATGCAGATGTTCTTTGCGTAGGAGGCTGCGGCTCCCTTCGAATCATAGGCGTACGGGGGGGGGGGGGGGGGGGGGGGCAGGGGGGCTGCAGCCCCCCAAATTTTGGGCAACTCAGATGTTTTGGGCAGCAAGAGAAATTTGGGCAAAGCCAGTTTTTAAAGAAGGCACGAAACAGAAACAACACTGTCAAGCTGAACAGAAGGATCATTTGTTGATATACATACATGTATTTGTAATTCTTTTTTTACTGTTGGGCACTGTACTGCACATATCTGTCACAGTTGAACACCTGATAAAAAAGGTTCTCCGCGTTCATAAATTTTACAAAATCGACGGCGAGATTCTGAAAGCCGAACAGAAAATGTGCGCGAGTTTTCGTCGTGTGCGCGGATAAGGCTACATGACTGTTTTAGAAATGCTGGAGACGATGCAAGAGAATGATCTATTTGATAAGTTTTCAGAGCTTCCTTACGGGGTTAATATCCTTGCAGTGATACCTGATACATCGTGTTCTGCAGAACGATCATTTAGTGCGTTGAACAGATTTAAAAACTTAACTCCGCAGCACCTGAGCGGAGCGACGTGTCAGTAAGGCCAAATAAAAACACCTAGCAGTATGCAGGACGTGTGTCACTCATTAACCTAGTAAAATGGCCCAGCTCACAACGAGTCTCTCGTAGCTCAGTTGGTTAGAGGGCAACGGTGAAATTGTGAGGACAATTTTTCAGCCAAGGGCATAACTCTCCAATATACCAGCGAGCCAGAAAGGTGTTTATTTATTTAATAACCCTCCGATTAATTTCTACAACGCGCTTTATCGCCGGTAAATTTTTGCAACCACGCTTAAGCTACTCTTTGTTATAAAATCGTTTTAATTCGTCGAATTCTGTCATATTTATATTTGTCCAGGGTAAAGTTAGAAAATAATCTGATCGCGACAATGAAAATCGACAGTGCACAGATAAACAGTGTCCGTAATAAAAGCGGGGCCGGTTGACAATGTATGACAGTTTGTCACTCGGGACACAGCAAAGTGTCCGTTGTCCGTATTAGAGAA
>NW_027557287.1:0-5782 GCF_052425735.1 Oculina patagonica
AGTGTAGCATATCAAAACCAAAGTAATCACTTTGGCCAATCACAAATTAAAGGGTACCGACAATTCAGTGAACCAGCCATGTAGCGACAATTCAGTGAACCAACCATGTAGCCGGCCATTCTCGTCCCCATGGCCCTTTCGTTTCTCTTAGCCGGCTTGGCACGAGAAAACGGAGGGCTCTGGGGACATAGGATTTTTGAATTAATTCGAAATTTTTTGATTGGCTGTTTGAAACAAAGAATTCCTAAACGGAAGTCGAAAACGTAACGACTCTCTCATACATTCTTTTGAAACGTCATGACTGCATACATGAAGACCGGAAGTCCTAGAATCTAGGACTGGAAATCCTGTGTCCCCAGACCCCTTTGTTTCCTCGTGCCAAGGCCCAGCCGGCTAAGAGAAACGAAAGGGATATGGGGACGAGAATGGTAGCCGGCACGGAGCGCGGGAAAAAGTGTGTGAGCAAGTCACGATTGGTTTTGGTTTCACTTCTGATTGGTTGGCAAAGTGGCGTTTAACCAATCACTAAGCACAGCAATGCAAAACCAATGAAACATGAATTACTTTCGGCCCGGGTGAAAATCGCTCTACGACAGCAAACTCATTACAAATTGATCCAAACTGAACATAAAAGTTTCAAGTTTTCGATATAATAACTTCTCTCCTTTGCATTTAGGTCGTATCAACATTGCTGTACTTTAGTTTTGTCAATAGTTCTTGTACGATGTCGCCATTTGTCTACATTTACCACGGATCGAAGAATCCTACACTTTCTCTTTTTCTCGCGCTAATTGATTATTATGAAAGTAATATATGAAATGTCATATATATTTGAACTGCGGTAAAAAGATGTAACTAATGGAAGATACTCGCAGTTATATTCACAGAAAGCCTAAAAAAATCAATCACGCTTGTACGGGATTCGAACACATGACCTCTGCGATACCGGTGCAGTGCTCTACCAACTAAGCAGTGAAACCAACTGGGAGCAAGTCACTTTGGGAGTTTGTAATTTTCCCGTAGAAGATAAAGATGGAAAGTAAATATATATGAAATTTCATATATTGCGTACATAACTGCGATGATCTTTCATTTGTTACAAAATTGTTATTAATCTCACTGCGGTTTCGCAATTTAAATAATAAAGGGGAAATGAATTGAATTCCGGAGTTGTGGTCAAATAATGGTGTCGTGCTTGCAAATGTTCTATTGTTTTTACGTTTATGAGGAAGATCAAATATCAATCTAAACATGTTTACACTTCGAAGTTATTACCCTAAAACTAGTAGTAATCAGCGATTAAGGGAATGCGTTCGAGTAAGGCTTGAAAGGAGGGGTAGTTTTTGGTGTTGACTGAGATTTCCCCTTTTTCTTGTACAATTTGTTGGTGATGGGACAAAAGAGAAAGGTGAAATGTTTGTAAGAATAATTTAACAACATTGATTGCGAATAAACTGTGAACAATAACTTTATTAATTCCAAGAATGAATGACAATTGCTTGTCTTTGAATGTGTGTTATGTGTAACACGCAAGTATGAAAGTAACGACACAGTTCAAAGTTCAAACTTAAACTCAGCTGTGGCACTGTTCCTTTAAAGTTACAGACAACATTATTTTATATTTGAAACAGCAACATGTGAATTCCATAGAAAGCACTTTTAACTTGAAACAGCAATATATTGAAGTATGAATTAATATTGCAGAATTTGCTTTCAACTAAAAATACTTACAAATGTATGGTACAATAAAGTACATTACTTATGAGATCAAAAAATATTAGTTTAAAAATATGAATGAAAAAATGTTATAGTTCTTAATCAAGGTTTTTTGGAACAACAACATTGTGTAATTGAGGAATATAAAGTAAAAACACCCATGACTTTGTTGACCGCAGGTGTCTAGTGTGAAAACAGCATGTGTGGAAAATTTTACAAGTACAAATTTGCTTCTCTGGTAAATGTTTTAAGTAATTATTCATTTACATCCGTAACTTTATAAGAAGGCATTAAACTTATTAATGAAAGTCTCTCATTAAGAGATACCCAAGGCAAATTACAACTGTCATTTGCAGGAAGCATACCTCCTTTTAAATTTGAACTTTGGAAAATATGACCAAAAGCCGGCTATTGTACATGTGACTGAAGTCAGACTTTGTTTGAAGCATGTCAATTAAGTAATGTTTAATAAACAAGCAGGAGTGCTTTATCAAGTTTAAAACACGAGGCGCAGCCGAGTGTTTTAGACTTGATGAAGCACGATCTGCGAGTTTATTGAACGGCTTCAAAGACATTCCTAAATAAGCGTGTCCCAATAGAGTTCATATCATCGATGCCTCTGTGGACGTTGGAAATTAGCATACGAAAAAAATATTACGTAGAAAATTAGTATGCAAGAAAATCAAATCTCACACGTGTTTTGAACTGAACGAAGAGGACATGGCGTCCACTTCCAGGGCTTTTCGAAAGCCTAAAAATGCCGAGGAAGAGAAGAAATTATTAGAAAGTGCTACCCCAAAGTCAACACAGGCAGTGACAAAGTGGTCCTTGAAAATGTTTCGGGAATGGAAGAATGGTAGGAAAAACAGAAGTCCAGCAATCGAGCCTTGCGCCTTCAGAACTGACAACTCTAAAGTGCAACGCTTGGACACTGACATAACCAGTATGACGGCTGGGTCATTGAACTTTTGGCTGATTAAATTTGTCGAAGAAGTGTGCAAAGAGAATGGTGAAAGGTACAGAATTTTTCTGGATCTGTATTTAACAACTGTACTATTAATTTTGTACAAAAGTAAATGTACTGCGTGTGTAAAGAACATTAAATATTCACCACCATTTGTTGTTTCAGTTGATGTATTGTTAATTAATATTCATAAATCACGTGCAGTGACTTTATATCTGATAAAACACTGCATACTAATAAGGAAGAGGTTTTATCAATATAAAGTCGATCCACGTGACGTATTATCGACCAGTTGATAGGCTGATGGGCTTATGAATTATTAATGAGGTTTTGAATAACTCTTTCTGTTTACCAGTGCAATACTTGTATCTTTTTTTCTCTTTCTGTTTGTTTATGAAAAAAACATATTTACTGTAAAAATGTTCAGAGTTACACAAAATAAACCATTTCTTGCAATTTCTAATAAGTGAGGAGCTTGGGAAACTATGTTTCAGTAGTTTTTTAAGTCTACTTCTGTATTTCTCTACGAACAGAAATTCGATATGGTTCTCTGTCTCGTTTCCTGTTGCTTTTTGCTTTTTTCACAGCCTAAGATTTCTCAGCATTTGTAGAGATCATAGCAACAGAACAACTCCTATCGCCATTCTTTCCAGCTACAACACGGACATCTCTTTCATATCTCTTTATAAGCTTACTATCATAATTATTGTGGGTATCATTTATCGAAGTCTGGACAGAACTCTGTGCACGACGTGATTTAGTCACATTATACAAAAGAATGCTTCCGGTGCCGCATTTACTCGACTGAACAATGGTTCGGTTGTATTCGATCGCTTCATCTGACTGAACAATGGTTCGGTTGTATTCGATCGCTTCATCTGCTCTGATGTCGTCTACACCGTGCAAATGTTTAACGCAAATGCGAGCCTCATAACTCGATAACGCCGTGTTCTGATCACAAGTAATGATCAAGTGGCTCAACAGCCGCCGAGCTACATTACTCGGGAAGTTTGTTATTTGATCACAAGCCATGATCAAGTGGCACAATGGCCGCTGAGCTATACAACTCAGAACATTTGCTATTTGACCACAAGCAACGGTCAGTTTTGGTCGCAGCGCCGCACACCTCGAAGAGTTACAGTTTTTTTGGCTATACTTTATTGGCTGCGTAAAATGTTTGAGTTTTCTTACATTCCTGCAGACAGCAAAGGTGGGAGTGTTTCTCGTCCAGCGCGACACTAACAACACAGCGAACTGCGGAGTCGTACAGAGCAACTTCATAACAACCCGGCCACTTCATGTACATGTGTCGGGACCTTTTGTAGAACGAGGCATAACACAATAGATTCTATTCTTATTCAATGACATGTAAATAAGTGGCCGGGTATTCTGAAGTTTAGCTCCAATAAACTTAACGAACATTGAAATTCCACCACACAAAACGACCAATAGTTTCACGAAGCACCACAATCGAGCCACCAAACGAAATATTTTAGGAAAGCACGTGTACAGTCCAGCGACCAAATGGAATGTTGAAGCAAAGCACGTGTAAAGTTCAGCGACCAAAGACGACAGAAGAGGCGATTCTTGTACGAGAACGAAAGTAAACAGTTTTACTAAGTACACAATCTAGCGACCAAACGAAATGTTCTAGCGAATTCCCGGGCCTCGTGAAGCACGTGTGCAGAACAGCGACCAAAGACGACAAAAGGGACGATTCAATGCGAAAAAAATCGTCGCACCAGTTTCCCGGCCGGGACTTGCCCCTGCAAAAATCAATCGGGGCGGCCAATTTGGAGTCCATACACCTGCGCGCGCATTACGCCTCGATTCATTCCGCATAACAGTGCACAAGCCTACCAACTCAAAAGACACAGGACGCAAAACAGAATTAGGTTTGCGCTCTCCTTCGTCGAACGCAATAATAAATGGTTTATACAGGTACATGTATGTGATGGCCGTTTTTCAGTCTTAAACGTAATTTAATTTACATCAGTTTGATCAAGGTTGTTCCGATGAAATATTTTTAATCAAGTTCATTTTAGTTTAAAGAAGACGTCCTTGTATTGAAGAATATTTTGCCAAATAGAAACGCTGCTGTTCTTGATATGAACAACGCAAAGTAACAGTGCAAAGTAGAAAAATAAACGTTTAACGATCCTAAAGAGTAGGTGGTAAATAATGTTTTATGAATATATATTTTTTTAATTTAGTTTTCCGATAATATATTTAATAATTCATAACTTTTTCTGTACACATTAAGATCAATTTGTCCTGTTAAAAATAGCCAACCCCATAAAAAAGATGTGTTTTACTGTCAATTTTCTTCAGGAATTTTCATACATTCCAAAAAAAACCTCGCAGTCAGCTGTAGCGCGCGATTTCGCACAAAATCCGGACTGCAGCAATTTACATGTAGTGCAGAATGTTCGTGTTCGGCCTAACCGGCCAAATGCGAGTATCGAAATTGGCAGCATGCAATGGTTCTTTTAGGATATTCTCTTTGGAGCATGACAAAGCCTGAACTAATATAAGTAATTACCTGAAATCCAAGGAGCAATGAGCATATGAAATTTATCCATAAAAGCAGGAACGCAGAGAATTTGATATTGTCAGTTGTAGCCATGATATGAAAATTAACTGGTCAGGAGCTTTCTCTCAAGCTTGTAACATCCATTATTTTCTCACTCAGCAAAGACGGTGATCATCGTTTTCACAAAACCAGAAGCCGTTGTAGCTTGGTTACAAATGTTTTTAGTAGACAATCACAAATAATGTGCATGAGTAATTATTTAGAAAAGGAAGACCCATTAATTGCTTTTCAGCGGTTTTGATGTGGTAAAGAGTCTATGAATAATTAATCATACACAGATATTCTCTTCTAAAACTGAGTCGACATTGGTGTCAGCCTCGCTTGGAAGTTGATAAGAAGAAACGAGAATGGAGAAAACAAATGACTCATCCCCCAGACTTTTGCTAAGGGGACCGGGGAAGGGGCAAAGATACCCTTGGAACAAGGTTGCTTGTCGAGAAACAGCAATAAAACGAGGTAGGTAATTTTTATTTTTATTTTTTTTTTTATCATTCAAACAATCTATGTTA
>NW_027557288.1:0-5786 GCF_052425735.1 Oculina patagonica
AGTAGCACAATTGAGTACAAACAATCATCCAAATGTCTTGGGTTAACAATCGACAACAAACTATCATGGTATGAACACATCGGGAACGTTTGTAAGTCCTTCAGTAACAAAGTCGCAGTCTTAAAACGGATAAAGTTCCTACCAAAACCAGTCTTGGAAACTATTTATTATAAAACAATCATCCCCAGTGTCCTATATGGTATTGCAGTCTGGGGATCTTGTTCTCCAGCTTTGTTAGATGATATAGACCGAATTCATTTGAGAGCAACAAGAATTATTAATAGTCTACCGCATTACATCCATAGTGATTACATCAGGAACGCTCCATATTGGAACCCAATTGTTTCATTTTACATTAAGAGACTTCTAGTTATTACGCACAATATTTACCATGGAAATAGCATCGATCCTCTAAAGGACTTACTAGTGAAACCCGAGTCTACTTATAACTTTAGAAAATCCTTAAATGTTGAGGTTGATAGACCAAGAACAGAAGTGGGAAGATCTTCTTTTAAACATCGTGCTGCACTATCTTGGAATCTCCTTCCCGATGACATCAAGTCTTGCTCTAACCTTGATTCTTTCAAGAAAAAACTTAAGGCAAATAGGAGTCTCTTAAAATCTATCAGTTTCACTAAAGCGTCCTGCTGCGTTTCTAACAAATCTCTGGACTTCATATATTTTTAATTTATTCATTTATTTATCTTTTTACTGTATATTGTTATTAATTCATCTATTTTACCTATCATTATTTATTCAGATATTGTAAATAAATTTTGGATCATGTATTATATAGGATCTTATTGTAATTTATTATTTTAGATAGTGCAGGTCCACATCAGGACTTAACGTCTTGCCAATTATTTTGTAACCTGCTTTATCAAATAAATCATGTATGTATGTATGTATCAACTAACCAATAAACACATAGAATGCTCACGTGATTCAACATGGCGGCTTCCAAATCAAATCTGCTAAGCACTTTTCTTATTCACACTGCGGCGAAATGTGCAGTGAGTAAATGTTTGAGCAAACGGACACGTGAGGCGAATAGCTCTGCTAGTGTGCAGCCCGTTTTGAATACAGTCAACTCTCGACTTGCGGACACCTTGCTATTATGGACCCCCTGTATTTGCCCCAGGGGGGTACTCCGGCTTGTAAATGACGGGGATGATCGAAGGATTTTTTTGGGTTTGAAATTTTCGATTCCGGGATTTTTTGGGGTATTAAAAACGAACGTAAGTGCCTTGGCGCGGCCTTGGCGTATTTATGGTATAATGAATAAAAAAACACGAGCGTCCTGGCAATTTAGGGGTTATTTGACAAGGGATTTTTGGGGGGTTATTTTTGGTCCAGGGATTTTTTTGGGTAATGTCGGAAGACTTAGGGATTTTTTTGGGTCCTGAGTTTTGCCTCCATTCGATCATCCCCGTCATTTACAAGCCAGAGTACCCCCCTGGGGTATTTGCGGACAGGAGTTGCAGTCCTGGCAAATACCTTATTTACCCGTGTATAAGTCGATCTTTTTTTACCTAAAAATCGTTCCAAAAAATGCCCTCAAGTTATACATTTGTACATGGGTCAAAATTTTTGACCCAAGTACCTTTCAAATAAATCTTTTAAAAACCTTTTAAAAACAGATAATTGACAACTGCACCACATTGCATTGGCTTCTGTGTGTGTATTTGCATTTCATTCACGATTTATTGAAGTTGTTATTTGCTCAAAACTGAAGGAAAAGCCAAGTTTTTTATTCTAAAATGACGATCGAAAGATGTACTGATGTACAAGGGTCCTTGGAAGTCAAGTTTTTTAAAATTCGAAAAAGTGAACGATTAGAAATTTTTGGAACATTGAATGAGTTGCTCGCAAGGAAGAAACCACATTGCATTAGCTTACGGTGTGTGCCTTTGCATTTCATTCACGATTATAGATTTTAAAACTCTCTTTGATCAAAACTTAACGAAAAGCCAGGATTTTCATTGTAAAATGACAATTGAAAGATATGCGGACTAGCAAAAGCCTTTTGGAAGTCAAGGTGTTTTAAATCGAGGAAACGTGAACCATTAGAAATTTTTTTATGAAAAGTTGACAAGTTGCCTGCAAGGAAAAACCCTAGAATGCTTTCAATTTTGTTGCTTAATTTATTGATGAATAAAAAACTTGCAAGTTGAATCTGTTTGGCTCTTCTTTTACTGCTCCTCAATGGGAACGATGAAATTGCGTTGGATTGCAAACCATTTTAAAATTCATTCCCACAAAATGTTTCGGGGAATCGCATCTCTAAATGTTTTAAAATTATAAAATTATAAAAATCATTGAACTTTAATTTCAAATCCTTTTCGTACCGTGTGAAATCTTCATTACATATTTCGTTGCAGTTTTTGTCTTCTCTGGAATCGCCTCGAATAGTAAATTATCCAAGTCCTCCTTCATAGACAATTTGGAAAGCGAAGAATCGGCCGCTACTCACTTTCTACAACAGAATAGATAGTGAGTAGTTTAGCCAATCAGAGAACAGCAATCGTGATAGAATAATAATAATAATAATAATAATAATAATCATTTCTATAGCGCTATTTAGCTAGTCTTTCATAGCGCTTTACAATCACTATGCTAAAATATAAAAATGCTAGTAGATTTATACTAATGGCTGATAGTTGACAAGTGGCCAAGCCCCGAGTAAACTATCGAAGTTGAAAGACACTGAATAGTCCGGCGGCATAGCTTTAAAATTGTGTCATTTTTGTTACTGCTCTCATATTTTGCAGAACAATAGAGATATGCATGCTGATTAACTTCTGCTATAGAACCATTCTCAGTTCTCACCGTATTGCCTGTAAATGGTGTTCAAGTTTTTCCTCGCTGAGACCCCCGCGAAGACGTACGTCATCTTTTAGTAACTCAGGAATGAGTCAATCATTTGTGCAAAAAAGTGAAACTTTGGTATTAGTTTAAACATTTACTTCTAAAAAATAAATTTTGATGTATTAATGAGCCATTCATACAAACAAATACAAAAACTAGTGGATAATTATGCGTGCAAAAATTGTATGCAAATTTGTTACTTGCCGGTTAATTGTCTTCCTTTGCCCGTGTTTTGGCAATATTATTTTCGCAGTGGCATTTTAGCACAGGCAAAAGGGAAAATTGTTAACGGATTTTCAGTGACCAGCTGGTATTACTGGGCTGTTGTTTAAACTTTTTAGGTCAGCTATGTCTTCCAGTAAAAAAAAAAAAAATATGAAGAAATCATCAGGCCAAAATGCTGAAGCAAATGCGTATTTTGCCAAGGACATACAAGCGAGAATAGTGAATGTCCAGCAAACTCGAAACGGAGCAACCGTGGTGCTGGATATTTCACCCTTGAAAAAGATTTGCAGATGCAGGAGAGAGAATTGCTGAGACGCGTTTGAGGCACAATACTCATGGGCTAAGTCATACCACGTACTATATTGCGAGAACTTAATTTCGCGAAAATGGAAAGGGAATATTTCGATTCGCCGGACTTACTATTCGCACTTTGGCCAAAAAATACGTTAAAAACATAGAAATACAATAAAAATCTTTAAAAACAAATCTTTCGCGGGTCGCGGGATCTTTAATTTCGCGATTTGCGAAAATCGCGAAAATTAAGTCCAGCAAATATAAGTATCAATAACAAATTGAAGGAAATGCATCGCATAACCAGGTCATATTGAAAAACGCTCGAGATGTGGTATTGCTAGTACGACTGTAAAACAGAAAACGCTGTTTCTTTTAGGGGGGACAAGCCACTTAGGGATAACGAATATTTCGTGCAAGCACCATAGAGCTAGTACCCCCAAGTGTTAAAAGTGTAAAAGCTCTCTACTGCCTTTTTTAGATTGCACTCATTCCGAGGCGATGAAAACTCACACTATAACTGCTATTGGCAAAGCCGTAGAGTACGTAAGTCCGGGCAAACTGTTGTTATTGCTTGCGATCAGCCGCCCTTTGCTTTAGCAAAAACAGTCGAGTGGGCTCAGAAGAATCGTACATAGGAAGATAATATAAGCTGCAAGTCATGCTTGGTGGTCTTCACATCGAGCAGGCGGCATTAAAGACTTTCGGGACCTGGCTTCAGTGCTGGCAGTGGATGGGTTGAAGTTCTCTCACAAGCTAAGATCACTACAGCAGGAAAAAAGCGGAATTGTTTCTCAACTGTGCACATATTACGCGCACTAGGTACTCTCTTAAGGAAACTGCAGCAAGTTTTTTTATTCTCCAGAAACAGGAATGCAGGAAGTATGTTAAATCTGTTCAGAAGGGAGAAGAAGCTGATTCGATTTGCACGTGGAGAAGTAAGAAATAAACCGCGATCCCTATATAAATTGAACTTATCAAAGAGGACGGCGGGGCGGTAGGCCTGACACAGAATCCAAGTGTGTTGCTAAGGTGGATGGTATCTGCATGGACCTGAACTAGCGAGGTTGGTCCTCAGACAGTTTGAACATAGTGATAAAGACAAGCACCCACATGCTGCCCCATCACAAGTACTTTTAGCCTACGTTGCAGACGAAACTAAACCTCGATATACTATACCAGGGTTTTGTGACACGTCCGGCTGCGACGCAAGCTAGAGTACTTCCAATGCAAGTTAAACAAGGTTCAAGGATCATTTCAGACCCCTGGTGTCAAAAATATAATAGATGGGCTGCGCAATCTTTCGAGGAGACCAGCCAGGAAAGAAACAGCCGAAATAAAAGTCCCCTCCCGAGCAGATTGTCCATTGTTTACCAAACTAAATGCAATAGTTGTTGCCAGAATCACGGAGGCAACCTCGATAATCAACATCTTTATCTGATAGAGGAACCAAGGTATCGCATCCCGAAAAATGGGACTGGACGTTCAGCGAGAAAACATGGCGACGGATACGGTGCACACTTCCTGACGCTGCAATGTTCTGTCACGAGTTCGTCCTATGTGGCTGCAAGACCAGCTGTAGCAACAATAAATGCGAGTGCTGTAAGGCTCATGCCTTGGACTTTACTGTGTGTCTGTGCGTGTCAAAAAATGTTTAAGATAATGCTTTCCAGACACAATACAGACACAATATCTATAGCTATGTGTATGTCACTAGAGCCGCTAGCGGTGATAAGCTATATCAACTCAGCAGTTTTCTAGGTTGCCATATTAACACATGACAAATTTCAACATTGTACCTCTAAAGAGAAGTATTAAACACAAAAAAACAACACAGCAACAAAACACAACACTTCATTTGCACCCTTAATTAAATTAAAATTTTAATACAGAATGAATAAAAATTAGATAGGACTAAGATAACAAAATACAGCAACACAGAGACACACAGACAAAAAATAAGAAGTTTGCTTATATTATAATTTAGTGAAAATAAGCTGAAAAATGGAGTATAATTATGGACAGATTAACTAACAGAAAAAAAAAGGAATTAAAGTGTGAATGATGAGTGATTTGTTGTTCAATTTCCTGATCTGAACTTGCAAACAATGTATAACTTGCATAATTAATGCGATGGCATTTTATTCCGTTGTACATCACGGCAGGGCCGCTTCTGGCCATCTCTACACGCCGACCTATCCATATCTCTCCTTAAACATGCGGAAAATCGCTTCCCACAGGTAGCTCATTTAAATGCAGTTTCCATGGAAACAGCATCTCTGTCGAGGTGGTTCTATAGCTTAAAATGTTTACTTCGATAGTCTCTTGCTGGGTGCCAGATTTCAAGCTGGTAACAAGAAGTGCACAATTCAGCCGAAATTTTGAGCTATGCCGCCGGACTA
>NW_027557289.1:0-5782 GCF_052425735.1 Oculina patagonica
TTCAACATAGGAGTCAAGAATGGTCCCTCAAAATGTCGCAGTGCTCGCAATGCTCGCAAAATTTTAGTGGGTGCTCGTCTGCTCGTGCTTGCACATTTTTACAAGTGCTCGCATGCTCGGTTTTTAGTGGAGGTAGGTTTTTGAAAAGTGCTCGTTGCTCGCAAGGCTAATTTTTGTCAATGCTCGTGCTCGCAAAAAACCCGCTGTGCTCGCATGCTCGCAAATGCTCGCAAAGACCATTTGATACCCCTCAACATGACACGAGCATGGGACAAAGAAAATATCTGATTCCCTGACGGGAATTGAAACCCATGGCATGGGAATCGAAACCGACGGGAATCAAGGCCATGGGTTCGATTCCCATCTGGGACTCAGAGTTTTTCTTTGTCCCATGCTCTTGACATGTTGAACACTTCATCTTCTGGAATCTTTATACTTTTCTTGGTTTTTGTATTCTAAGTGATTTGTGATGAAAGATTGCAAAAATGTTTCCTGTGAAAATTTTACCAGCCAATTTTGCAGGATTTTCATGAATTGTAAACGCCATAAAAATAAAATGCATTGAAGGTTGCCAGAGTTATTACCAAATTAATATTAAGATCTTAACATCTGCACGTGGCTTTCTAAAGGCTGTGTTTTTTAATGCATGTATTTCATGGATTGCCCCCCCCCCCCCCCAAAAGCAGCAGCATTACAAGTAGTTCCTAGACCACAAGAATGGTGAAAATACATGTAATCAATTTGAAATTTAGACTTATAATAAATATTTAAACATAATTCATTTCAGTATTGTAAGATTTCACTTACAAGTCAATTGGCTTGATGCATTCTGGTGATTTATTCCTAGAATTGTTGACAATCGTAGAGACTGGATACCACTCCAAACAGTCTTTGGGTGTTACAAGGTCTAAAGCCTTCAGAAGTATTAATTAAATGACAGTTATTATCTTGCAATAAAAAAGAAAAAAAAAAACACCAAGTGGTGAAAGCAAAGAAATGTCAACTAAAAAGAAAAGATAATTATAGTCAAAAGATATAAAATTTCACCAAAAAGACAATTTGATATCTTGACATCCTGTCACAAAAAAAGAACATTGATGAACTATAATCCACTTCCATCATTGTAATCCTGTACTTCTTACCCAAAACATGTGTTCTGATTTCTATGCAGAATCTTTTATCCAATTTATTGGTATATTTGGTTTCCTTTGATAACACAACACGGAAACTTAAGAAAACTTTTGTCAATCGGCCCAGGAAACTGTCCCTTTACAGTGCATTTTACCAAACAAATGGTTTAATATCCAGAAGTTGATCTAGAAGTTTTTTAAGGGAGGTGGCTTTTAGCAAATATTTTGTGTATCTACCTTTTGCCATGGGACTTTTCCGTATTCTAACCACTGACAGACCTCTTCTTCGCCATCTAAAATTGCCTTAAAAAAAGACACAAAATATATAATTTCTTGTTTTTGATGCAATAGATCAAAAACGAGTGCGAGTTTTTCATCAGGGGTTCCAAACACCGAGAAACAGATGAAAGCACGACGCCGAAGGCGGAGTGCTTTTATTGTTTCAAGGTGTTTGGAACCCCTGATGAAAAAACGAAGCACGAGTTTTTGAGCTGGCTTCTCAAACTAGCATGAGAATTTTTTTTCGAAGAATATAGGCAATTAGTAGGCGTGCTCAATAGGCTATTGTCTGTTTTTTATTCATATGGTAAATGAAATGAATATTTTATATGCGGCTGTGAGTGCAGATATTGCTGGAATGGACGCTCTGTCGCTGAACTATTGGTTGTCAAAATTTGTGATGGAGGTAGCTAAAAAGTCCGGTGAAAGATACCCTCCCAAGTCTGTTTATGGTACCATTTGTGCCCCTCAAGCGTTATTTGGAGGAGAAAAATGGATCAGAAGCTTTGAATCCTCTGGACGCTAGTGACAAAAGGTACTTGACAACTTTTAGACCGAATTGGTTAGTAATTTAAAATGCACTGTTTCAGGACTTTAATTTTGTGTGTTATTTTTTGAAGGCTTGTCCTTTTCCGACGTTGCTTAGATGCCGAGATGAAGAATGGCGTTCGAGAAGGGCTTCACATTAAGTGTTGCTGTATTGTTATTGTAAGCAATGATTTAAGCGGGGAAAAATGCTGTATTTAGAATTATAATTAAGACTGATTAAAATTCAAGTTTCTTGATCAGTGTCTTGATCAGCTTTTGAACTAATCTACCGTGTCTTGATCGGTATGTTCATTGGGTATCAACATACATGCACCTGACCCAATTGATGCGAGCTGATTGGATCATCAGCTCATGAATAATTAATGAGTTTGAGAAGTTAATGTAATAATTCAATTCAGTACATGTGTCAACATTCTAGAAGCTTTGGCATATGCATGCACTAATCAGCAAAAATAACTGTTACTGATTACTACAAGACTTACTGGCATTCTATTGTGTAGCCAGTTTAGAGATGAACATGAATCCACTGTGATTATGGTATATGAAAAAAGTTCTTCACCTTCATTGGTGCTGCCCTGTAAATTCAAACAATTACAGAAGTTCAGCTTATTCAACTCACAGATGCTTTTCATTTTACACAATGTAATTTTACTGCAATTGCATCTACCTGTAAAACGTCTGCGTTTCAGGTGTCAAACTTTGAAGTTAAGCAGACCGTAACAGCAACTTTCGTGCGGAAAGTTTTACACATTCCGGTTTCGAAATAGCTGAAAGATTAGATATAATGACTTCTCCTGAGAAACTGATGCTGATCTGTGTTGATACGCATACACAGGTTCACTTGAATCATTTCTAGTGTAAAGTTTTACCCGTACTCAGTGTTTATGCTGAGCATTCTGAGTGCAAAAGTTGTCGTTACAGTCTGCTAAACTTCAAAGTTTGACACCTGTAACACAGACGTCTGACGTCATGTGTAAACATGTTTTTAGCGCGTACGTTCACAGGTAGACGCAATCGACGGTATGTTCCCCTTCCAACTGGTACAACATCATACAATCTACAAGTCACATCATGATAAACACAGCCAGTACTTACAGCTGAAGGAGCCCAAAATTGTGACCACTTAATATTCACATTCTATTGTGCAGATTTAATCCAATCAGAAGTCAACTTGAAGCTGTCCTCGGCTTCTGATTGGATAATGACTACACAAAAGAGTGTGAGTAAATTAAAGTGGTCACACTTTTGGGTTCCTTATTGTAATTATCCAGTCACACAAATTATATCATCTTTGAATGTACACCTTTGGTGCCTGCCAGCAATCAAATAAGCCTGCCATGGTCAACAGACGTCGATCTTCACAACACACTGTAGCCTCTTCTTTAACTTTTGACAATGTTACTGGCTCATCTTTTATTTTAACACTTTTCACATCTGGCTCATGTGGTGATGCCTCCTCTTTTACTTGAGGATTTCCACCTTGTTGGGTGGAAGTTTCCTCCTCTTTAACTTCCGCCTTTGCATCTTTTTTAAAGTAGATATAATATGGCTGTTTCTTTCCTCCTTTCAGTGTCTCCCACTCAAAGAACCTGTAATAAGTCAATCACATGAATATTTGCTACTCCTCCTGGATGGCATTACACAACTCTGTCAGAGGTGACCATTATCTATCTCCCTTTCCACCACCTAAGGCACTATTTGTTAACACTAAACGAATGAGAGAACGGACATACGGCCGGACGTCGGACTGACGGACCGACAGACTGAGCAACCAACAAACTAACCAACCAACCAACCATCCAACCAAACAACCAAACAGCCAACCAACAAACTAACCAACCTGCCAATGAACCAACCAACCAAAGAACTAACCAACCAATGAACCAACGTCAACCAAGCAACCAACTAACCAACCAGCCAACCAAGCAACCAATGAACCAACGCCAACCAAGCAACCAACTAACCAACCATCCAACCAACCAACCAGGCAACCAACGAAACTAACCTGAACAAATGAACCAACTAGCCAATGTCAAACAAGCAACCAATGCAACCAACCAACCAACCAACCAAAGAACTAACCAACCAATGTTAACCAAGCAACCTACTAACAAACCAAAACAAATGAATAATGTGATAATTTCTTCTTGACACCAGCTGCTAGTAGTAGTAGTAGACACAGCTGTCATGCGGATTTGGTAATAATAATAAAATAAATAATACATAATATTTTAAGAGGAGGCCTCCAATCACCTAGGAGGGTCCTCTAAGCACACTTGATTCTAGATTGATGGAGCTGTTCAAGATTGAGCCCTAGCCGGGTCATTAGGCAGTTTAAGATACGCTACGGCGAGGCGCTACTACGGCTGCCGGAAGTAATTTTCTCCAAATATAAGATACTGCGCATGTCAGTCAGTCACGTCCAGCCGTAGAGTGAAATCTGACTACGCGAGTCGGGAGGTTTTGCCGTAGTGGTAATACGTGGGATTTTATTCGCTTCTCTGTCATTTTACGACGAGTTTCAAAGCATTTTAAGAGTTCCAACGAATACTGTATCCTTTGAATTTAATTGTAGTCGAACAGTTGTCACGTTTGTCGCTCATAAGCTTAAAAAGTCTTATCCCGAATTTGACTAAATCGTGCGGTGCGAGTGTCGGTATGGACAAGAAAAGTACTCGTGTTAAACGTGCCATTTTTTTGCCTCTACAGTTAAGTAGAGATGTACTATAGCTGTATAGGTATCCGCTACCATTTTGCTTCAGTGAGTACTGGTATATTTCAGTTCATAACTCGGTATTCTATGCGATATTTGCATTTTTAAAATTAAACATTTCATCGATTTTAATTGTTGTTGTGTTGTTGTGTATTGCTGCTGTAGAAAGAATCTCTCGCTCAGAACTATTCTGGTAGTCCTAGCCAAGCAAACAACAACTATATATTTTTTGAGCGGGTCCATTCGGCTGTGGAAAACTAAATAAAAGAGATTTGCAACTCCTTAGCCCATGTTTCTTTGTATTTCCCCTTGCTTTTACACTAAATTTGGAGGACTGCCGAGACGTACTCTCCCCAGACCTTTTCGGTTACGGTAGCCGTAGTAGCACCTCGCCGTAGCGTATCTTAAACTGCCTATGGTGTTCTTGCACAAGAAATTTAACTCTACTTAATGACAGTACCTCACCCCACCCTGGTGGTACAATAACTATAATTATTAAATGGGTATATCAACAAAATGAAAACTGAAAGTAACCCAGTAAGGTATTTCATCCAGGGGGAAGTAGAAATACTCACAGTTGCTATATGTTGCAGAAGCTAAAGATGGGGACCTGCTTGAAGTGGTCTACTTCCTCATTCATTTCCCTGTGTTCTTCAAAAATTAGTACCAGCCTTAACTGAGGCGTGGGGGCCTTCACTACTGGTAAGTGCCTCAGACTCTGGATTGAGCAGTCTGGGTTCACTACCTTGAATTGTCAGGCAAGACGCTTTCCTCTCATAGTGCCTCTCCCTGGATGGGATGCTAGTCCATCGCAGGATTACCCCCCAGCATACAGAACCGGTAAATTCGATGGTACCCATTTATACACTTTGGTGGAGAGAGGCTCAGTAAGAATAAAATGTCTTGCCCAAGAACACAGATATGTCCAGGATTGAACGCTAATGAGATGCACGTTCCTCATGACAGGCATCACAAAGTGTCCTTATTAATAAAAATTCACCAAAACACACCAAATTTTGTCAAATATGAAGTAATATGGAAATGTCAAATAACACAGTCAAACATGAAGTACTCATTAAACAATACCTGTGTTCAATCCTGGACATAAGTG
>NW_027557290.1:0-5769 GCF_052425735.1 Oculina patagonica
AACTAGAAGATGAATTTTGTCCACCTTTTTGGCCGGGCATGGTATTATGGTATTATCCATTGACAGCAAAGCCAATCAAAACTCTAGAAATACATTAACCACTGCTCCAGTTTTAAACTGACAACTGGTGAGTTCTATGGCCTGCAAATTACTCTGACCTGTAAACACAGTTCTGATGTTCAAAAGCTTTGCTCTTAGAATAATTGCAGGGTGCCCGAGGTTCCTCTGTAAGAGATCTTGGGTGCCTGGCTCTTAAAAGCTTTCATGATAAAAAATTATACAGGTCGCCCAAAGACAAACGTAAGACCCCTGTGGCACCCAGGCTCTGGTAGAGCACAGCCCTGATGTTGTCAGCAAATGATTCCAGAGGGTTCTTACGCATGATTTCTTTCCTTGTCTATTTCACTATCAAACAATTATTTACTTTGCATCTCAGGTCTAATCCTGTTCCTCAGGATTATAAGTGATCATAGCTTAATTTTCAAGACAATAATACATTACAATGCGATTTGAATCACCTGAAGCAAAAAGAATCATTTCACTCCAATGGCCTGAGTCATTTTTAAGAAAAATTGTTCTGAGAATATTAACTGTCAAAGACAACACCTTGAAAAGGACAATGACAAAAACGTTAGTTAAAACAGAACAGCAACAGGATGTAAATAGTACAATAATTACAGGGCTGTAAATAACAGTCCGTCATCGGACATTGGCTCACCAAAATTTGCTCATGTCCGATGAAATCCAAATTGATTGTCCGAACATGATGTCCAGACAATTTTTGAACATAAATCATAAGTGATAACTTGTAATTGGCCTTTTGTTTTTGGTGATGTCCGACTACAATTTTGTTTTGTCTGACCAAGATGGTGTCTTAGTAGGACATACGTCCTTTCAAGTAAAAAAAATTATTTGCAGACCTGTAATTATCACAAATTCTGAAATTAATGCCTCTGATTGCCTCTCTCTGGTACTAATACTTACACTTGACTGCCATCAATTGAAACTAATACTTTCATTTTTTGTAAACACGGTTCTGTAAATTTCTAAGATAGAGGGTAGCCTGCGAGAGTATCCATTTTTTTGGCTTTTGTTTCACTACTCTGCGGCATCAACAACGGATGGAAACCCATCTGCTTTCCCAGCCTAGATAGAGAGCCACTTGTTTACCAGTTCATTATCTTATGTGTCACCCTCTCTAAAAAAAATGCTTGCTTAATAGTTTAACACAAAGTTCTAAATAACAACCAATCATACTGGATCTCACTAGTGTTGCACTGCATGCCATCAATGATAGAAAAACTTTTCTTCAGCTTGTATCACAATCTTGTTCCCAGAGCCTGTGTTCCCCTTGACCAGCGGTTGGGAAACTTACCGGCTCTGGACGAATCCAAAACCGGAACCAGGAAATCCTGGTTCAAATGATGGTGAAGTGAACAAGTTTTCAACAGCCAATCAGATTCAGTCGCCTTTGTGGGGGGCTTTCAGATTAGCTCAGAGGTCCTGTTCCCTGGCACAGACCAGAAGGATCACGGTCTCTGGGGACGAGATTGCTTGTATCAATAGACATCTTCCTCACAAGGAAAGGAACTATATGCATGCATGACATGTCCGTATGTTTGCTTCTGCTACTACACCAATGAAAATAGCATAGAGGGACATACAAGGAAACTTACCACAATTACAAAGAGTAGTTTCTTGTCTATAATAGTACTTGTAATGTAATGCATTTCATTTCCAACAATGCTTATTGGCCTCTTCAAAGAGCTGTCCAAAATTTTTCTGCCAGATAATAAAAACAAGTCACCTTTCCAGAAATTTCATGTTTACTGTTATAATTCTACTGATTTACAGAACTTTCTCCTGTCCAATTCTTCCAGTAATCTAAAACTCTTACTAGCTACTTAATTGTACCTCAGATTTAATTTGAATGGTGTTTCCATCACAAGAAACTTCTCTCTTGGGTGAGGCTGGGATGACTGTATGCCGGTTCCTTTACTACCATCTACTGCAGGAGATAAAATCGGAATATGAACAATGAACATGAACAACGATCACAAACAATAGCACTAATTTTGAGGGAAATAAACTAAACAGAACATAGCTTTGAACACCAAAAGCCATGATCTGATTGGTAGTATAGCAGCCTTAGTAAGCTTGTTCCACAGGCCCTCTAAGCAGGCTTTTAGCCAGGATTTAAAAAGTGGGAGTCCTGACTTTGTCCCCATAGGAGGGCCTGAGGAGCATGCAAGATGTTTTTCTGCAGTTATGAGTGCAAAGGTGTCTAAAGATTTCTAAATTTGCTAAAAAAAAACCTCTGTATACAGTTATTCATATTAAATTTTCCTCAAAAGTGGCAGTCCATAGGACTCCTGGACTCCACCTGGCTAAAAGCCTGCCTCTAAGTATAGCAGTTGCTGTTGTTTTACCGAGGGGCTAGGGGCATTGCTCCTGTTGTTTGTTCTATTGTTTTCTCGAAGGGTAGCGAGCTATTCATGTGAGACCTTGCGAAAACTGCTACATGACCTGATCTGATTGGCAAAACACGAATAATTAATGCATATTTTCCTGGTTTCATTGTTCTGACAAACAAAAGGTTTCTTTTGCTTTCTGTTCATCAAAAAACTCCTAAAGGTGCTGCCAGGAAAAAAACAATTTTTTTGTACACGTTGTGAACACTTGTAAACAAACCTGCAGGCAAATTTGGAGTTGTTTTGGCAATAATTATATTGTGCAATTTTAGCCAAAAATCACTACCATCCCTTTTCCACCAAATCCTTTTATTTTTCTGCTGGTAGTGTGCTTTCTGTAAACATTTGAAACATTTGCAGTATATTGCAAACAATACTGACCAAAATACAACAACTCACAAAACAATGGTTAAAAAGTGTGTGGTCATTTGTGTTTGGTTCCCAAAGTAGTTCCCAAATTTGTGAATATGTCATACTGACCAACCATATCAGATTCATGAAATTTTAATATGCCAATCACAATTATTATATTTCTTTCAGCTTTTGGTGTATAACAAAACTGACCTAGCCCTATGGGAGAATAAGGAGTTTTTTTTCTTAATGTTCAGCTCAGTTCCATCTCAGGGAACATTGAACAAAATCAGTTTACTGATTGTCTTGAAGCTTATTGTCAGATCAACCAAATTTTCAGAGCAATTTTCTTTTTTTTTTTACTTGAGTATTGAAAGTACTTCACATTTGCTTCAATGGTTTTGCATTACCACGATTTGTGATTGGTTTAAAAAACTGGCAGTACTTTCTTGACCAATCAGAAGTGAAACCAAAACCAACCGTGACTCACAAAACCTAACCCTAACCCTAACCCAATCAACATGTATTTACAGCTATACTTCGAGTTTAAATTAGTTCTAATTGACTGTGAATTGTGTCTTTTATGATTGGCAAGAGTGATTTCTTTGGTTTTGGTTTTACGACACTCAATTGAAAACCACTCTATCATGCTTACCAGTAGTGTTTTGTGTTATTGGGTGAAAAACTTGACCCTCTTCAAGGACATGTAGAGACCCTTTACTTGGTGATTCTGGGGAAAGCTGTTAATAAATAAACAAAAATATTTAGTTGTTTAAAAAAAATTCAGTAAATAACAAAATCAAATGCATGCTCAAACAAAGTATTTTCCCTTCAAGTTCAGTTTGCTAGAACAAATTAATCAGCTTTTATGAACAGCTATAAAAATTTAAATTTAAGTAATTATATTGAGGTTCAATTTTAAGTTTGGTTTGAAGATTAACAAGAACTGCAAGCAGTTTATAATCGTGCGGGTAATGTTTGACCACCTGACCTCTTACAGTGCTTTGGCTTAAAGGCACGGCACCACACAGTAAAAAAAATCTTTAGAAAAGCAGTCACTTGAGAAACACACAAGTCGTGTTTGCGTTAGTCACGGAGTGAACGTGACATGAATTTCCTTTACCATGCCATCTTTTGCTTTTTAAAACCACATGCCTAGCGGAAAAATACCTGCTTACGCATGCAAATATTTATTTTGTTCCGAATGTTCAATTAAATAAACCCAAACCAGTTCATTTAAAAGAAAGCCAAATCACGCCAAAATAAAGAGTAGACTAAGGCCATCCCATTGTGTTTCTCCGTTTAGCGTCTTCCGACAAGCTTTTGGTAATTCCCCTGGCGCGATGACGTGTATCCCGTGCTTTGACATATTCTTGCTGAGCTTGCAACTTACGTTTCGATAACGTTTCGATTCTCAAAATACAGTATGTTGCCCTATTACCGGACACTTTTTGCACTTACCGTAATATCTTGCTTCAAAACAGCACTTACGAGCTGAAACTTACCCACAATGTAGCTTCCACTGCTGGTAAGTAGGTCGTGGAGTTTTATCTTCTAAATCTCTTTGGCTTCTTTGTAATCATGGAAAGAGTTGGTCAAATTCGGTGCCCTAATTCCGGACGAGTTGCCCTAATTCCGGACGATAGTTACGAGGAAAATACTCCCTTTCTCTCGGAAATATTATTCCCGATCATGGCAAAATATAAGTCATTAAGGCTGAATAAAGGATTATTCTTTTGAAAAATTGTCTTTCAGGCAAAATTTAAAGCATTTTTCTTTCAATTTTAGCGAGGAAATCATCAGGCCATTGACGTAAACAATGTTCAGCGAATGTTTCAGCCACTTGAAACGAAGTTCGCCAAGGAAGATTAATCGATACCAAAACAGGTATCGAAGCTTTAATACAGCACAGACAGTTACAAAAATGCTTGTTTTTCAAGACCTATTCCATAAAATTGTTTTCAAATAGGTAAACAAGTTTGCTGTAGGTATGCGTCCGGAATTAGGCACACCTCATCAAAAATTCAACTTAACTCTTTGGTGACCGTGCTCGGAAATTAAGAGCGAAAACTGAAAATTTATTATATGCTGATAAACCTAGTCCTTTTACCTTTACTTTAATATATAAATAAATATAATATATCGCGCACTTTGCGAGAGCAGAGCGCTTTATTGAAACGATGTAGTTTGACGCGCTGTAAAAATCGGATTTACGAAGAAAATAATTTTTACCTACCTCCACGAAAACTTGAATTTTCCCCTCTAAACGGAGCGCAGCTCGGCCGAAAAAAGAGCAAACGAAAGCAGACTAATCGCTAAGTCTTCTGAACTTTTTGTTTAACTTAATTTTACTGTTACGACGATATACGAAATTTTTAAGTCGAAGTGTCCGGAAATAGGGGTGTCCGGGAAATAGGGCAACATACTGTACCGTAAACTCAAAACAAAAATTGGGATATCCAGAAAATAAGTCGTCGTTTTGCAATATTTAACACGTTCCGGGTAAATTGTACGACTTGTACTCGCTCCGAGCCAAACGCTTGAGTAACACAACAATAAATATTTCACACAAACAGAGCGCAGAGTATTCAAACAGAAAATAGGTGAATGATTATTTATATAGCTACAAGCGAGAGATCGCGTGACATGGGTCTGACGTAGTGGTAGTTTTAAATAGCTTGGACATGTCCAAGCGGTCTTTGTTTTCGCTATGTGATTATATTCAGCCCTCTCTTCTTATAAAATATGGAATGAAACAAAATTATACATTTTAGAGAGTAGCGTGTTCATGTTAAATGCGAGTGATCGGCTGATCTCTATTAAAAATATTAAATCTTGCGTGACCGTGACAGAAGAGCCGGCTGGGCCGCGTGGGTCTGGATCGATTTACCGACAAAAAAAAAAAAAAAATTCCATGCAGATTATGAATCGGGCCCAGGCCCCGCCC
>NW_027557291.1:0-14642 GCF_052425735.1 Oculina patagonica
CGTCACTTTCTGATGGCCTAAAGAAAGATGAACCTCGACCGTGCAAAACGCACCTCCACACCAAAAACCTACCTCTCGGCAGCCCATGCGAAACAGCCAAACACCACCTAGAAACGAGCCCAAACCAGCCAAAACCGCAGCGCCAAAAAACTCTCTAACGCCACTTTCTGATGGCCTAAAGAAAGATGAAACTCGACCGTGCAAAACGCACCTCCACACCAAAAACCTACCTCTCGGCAGCCCATGCGAAACAGCCAAACACCACCTAGAAACGAGCCCAAACCAGCCAAAACCGCAGCGCCAAAAAACTCTCTAACGCCACTTTCTGATGGCCTAAAGAAAGATGAACCTCGACCGTGCAAAACGCACCTCGCAGCCTAAAAACCTCGAGAGGCACCTTTCGGCATGCATGCGAAACAGCCAAACACCACCTAGAAACGAGCCCAAACCAGCCAAAACCGCAGCGCCAAAAAACTCTCTAACGCCACTTTCTGATGGCCTAAAGAAAGATGAACCTCGACCGTGCAAAACGCACCTCCACACCAAAAACCTACCTCTCGGCAGCCCATGCGAAACAGCCAAACACCACCTAGAAACGAGCCCAAACCAGCCAAAACCGCAGCGCCAAAAAACTCTCTAACGCCACTTTCTGATGGCCTAAAGAAAGATGAACCTCGACCGTGCAAAACGCACCTCCACACCAAAAACCTACCTCTCGGCAGCCCATGCGAAACAGCCAAACACCACCTAGAAACGAGCCCAAACCAGCCAAAACCGCAGCGCCAAAAAACTCTCTAACGCCACTTACGATGGCCTAAAGAAAGATGAACCTCGACCGTGCAAAACGCACCTCCACACCAAAAACCTACCCTCTCGGCAGCCCATGCGAAACAGCCAAACACCACCCAGAAACGAGCCCAAACCAGCCAAAACCGCAGCGCCAAAAAACTCTCTAACGCCACTTGCTGATGGCCTAAAGAAAGATGAACCTCGACCGTGCAAAACGCACCTCCACACCAAAAACCTACCTCTCGGCAGCCCATGCGAAACAGCCAAACACCACCTAGAAACGAGCCCAAACCAGCCAAAACCGCAGCGCCAAAAAACTCTCTAACGCCACTTTTCGATGGCCTAAAGAAAGATGAAACTCGACCGTGCAAAACGCACCTCCACACCAAAAACCAACCTCTCGGCAGCCCATGCGAAACAGCCAAACACCACCTAGAAACGAGCCCAAACCAGCCAAAACCGCAGCGCCAAAAAACTCTCTAACGCCACTTTCTGATGGCCTAAAGAAAGATGAACCTCGACCGTGCAAAACGCACCTCCACACCAAAAACCTAACCTCTCGGCAGCACGCATGCGAAACAGCCAAACACCACCTAGAAACGAGCCCAAACCAGCCAAAACCGCAGCGCCAAAAAACTCTCTAACGCCACTTTCTGATGGCCTAAAGAAAGATGAACCTCGACCGTGCAAAACGCACCTCCACACCAAAAACCTACCTCTCGGCAGCCCATGCGAAACAGCCAAACACCACCTAGAAACGAGCCCAAACCAGCCAAAACCGCAGCGCCAAAAAACTCTCTAACGCCACTTTCTGATGGCCTAAAGAAAGATGAACCTCGACCGTGCAAAACGCACCTCCACACCAAAAACCATACCTCTCGGCAGCCCATGCGAAACAGCCAAACACCACCTAGAAACGAGCCCAAACCAGCCAAAACCGCAGCGCCAAAAAACTCTCTAACGCCACTTTCGATGGCCTAAAGAAAGATGAACCTCGACCGTGCAAAACGCACCTCCACACCAAAAACCTCGACCTCTCCGCAGCACGCATGCGAAACAGCCAAACACCACCTAGAAACGAGCCCAAACCAGCCAAAACCGCAGCGCCAAAAAACTCTCTAACGCCACTTTCTGATGGCCTAAAGAAAGATGAACCTCGACCGTGCAAAACGCACCTCCACACCAAAAACCTACCTCTCGGCAGCCCATGCGAAACAGCCAAACACCACCTAGAAACGAGCCCAAACCAGCCAAAACCGCAGCGCCAAAAACTCTAACGCCACTTTCTGATGGCCTAAAGAAAGATGAAACTCGACCGTGCAAAACGCACCTCCACACCAAAAACCAACCTCTCGGCAGCCCATGCGAAACAGCCAAACACCACCTAGAAACGAGCCCAAACCAGCCAAAACCGCAGCGCCAAAAAACTCTCTAACGCCACTTGCGATGGCCTAAAGAAAGATGAACCTCGACCGTGCAAAACGCACCTCCACACCAAAAACCTGACAGCTCTCGCAGCAGCATGCGAAACAGCCAAACACCACCTAGAAACGAGCCCAAACCAGCCAAAACCGCAGCGCCAAAAAACTCTCTAACGCCACTTGCTGATGGCCTAAAGAAAGATGAAACTCGACCGTGCAAAACGCACCTCCACACCAAAAACCTACCTCTCGGCAGCCCATGCGAAACAGCCAAACACCACCTAGAAACGAGCCCAAACCAGCCAAAACCGCAGCGCCAAAAACTCTAACGCCACTTTCGATGGCCTAAAGAAAGATGAAACTCGACCGTGCAAAACGCACCTCCACACCAAAAACCAACCTCTCGGCAGCCCATGCGAAACAGCCAAACACCACCTAGAAACGAGCCCAAACCAGCCAAAACCGCAGCGCCAAAAAACTCTCTAACGCCACTTTCTGATGGCCTAAAGAAAGATGAACCTCGACCGTGCAAAACGCACCTCCACACCAAAAACCAAGCACCGTCTCAGCAGCCCATGCGAAACAGCCAAACACCACCTAGAAACGAGCCCAAACCAGCCAAAACCGCAGCGCCAAAAAACTCTCTAACGCCACTTTCTGATGGCCTAAAGAAAGATGAAACTCGACCGTGCAAAACGCACCTCCACACCAAAAACCAACCTCTCGGCAGCCCATGCGAAACAGCCAAACACCACCTAGAAACGAGCCCAAACCAGCCAAAACCGCAGCGCCAAAAAACTCTCTAACGCCACTTTCTGATGGCCAAAGAAAGATGAAACTCGACCGTGCAAAACGCACCTCCACACCAAAAACCAACCTCTCGGCAGCCCATGCGAAACAGCCAAACACCACCTAGAAACGAGCCCAAACCAGCCAAACCCGCAGCGCCAAAAAACTCTCTAACGCCACTTTCTGATGGCCTAAAGAAAGATGAAACTCGACCGTGCAAAACGCACCTCCACACCAAAAACCTGACCTCTCCGCAGCAGATGCGAAACAGCCAAACACCACCTAGAAACGAGCCCAAACCAGCCAAACCCGCAGCGCCAAAAAACTCTCTAACGCCACTTTCTGATGGCCTAAAGAAAGATGAAACTCGACCGTGCAAAACGCACCTCCACACCAAAAACCTACCTCTCGGCAGCCCATGCGAAACAGCCAAACACCACCTAGAAACGAGCCCAAACCAGCCAAAACCGCGTAAAGAAAGATGAAACTCGACCGTGCAAAACGCACCTCCACACCAAAAACCAACCTCTCGGCAGCCCATGCGAAACAGCCAAACACCACCTAGACACGAGCCCAAACCAGCCAAAAGCGCCCAAAAACTCTCTAACGCCGCTTTCTGATGCCCTAAAGAAAGATGAACCTCAACCGTGCAACGCTGCTTTCTGATGCCCTAAAGAAAGATGAAACTGGACCATGTCAAGCCCAACCAGCCAAAACCATCCGTCGGAAAAAGTCTCTTAAAAAGTCTCTCACGTTGCGTTCTGACGCCCTACAAAAAGATGACGAAAGGCCAGCGCAACCGCCAGACTGCGCCCTACAGGCAGCCGCGGAACCGGGACAGAAATATGGCAGTATGGCAGCTTCACCCTACAGACAGATGAAGAAGGGCCAGCGCAGGCCGCACGGCGTGGGACCGAAAGATCCAAAGCACGGCTTCTTTGGCGCGCTCCCCCTGAGACAACGGGGTCGGCGGATAATATATGCACTAGCATGTATATAGTATGTATATATGTATATTTGTTTGTGGCACCGAGCATATTGCATGTCTTTATCCACTAACGCATCTTCTTTTGCGCATGTTCATTCATTCTTTCATTCATTCCTTTCTGGTTGAAAACCGTCTCGTCACTGTTGGGCAAGCATTCTCGAGCCTCCTGCAGTGACTCTGCTCGGCGCTTGCGGGCCCCAGTTTTGGGGTGCGAAGAGAGACGTCAAAGAGGGTGTACCTTCTTGAATTTGTGCAAGAAAAAAAAACACAAAAGAAAAAATGACAAAAATGAAAAAAAACAACAAAAAAAATGAATTAAGTGCGGACCACAGCGGTCAAAGAATTACTTCCAAGAGTCACAGTGAAGTGGCTACCAGAAAACAAAAAAATTGCAATAAGAGCCATCAGATGATGGTCAACCAAAGAGGATTTTCCTTTAGTAAATGTGTCGGTCCCTGGTCGGTCTGGCTGCTCGTCTGCTGTGCTGCTGGTCTGTCCCCGGTCTCGTCGCTCGAAATTCGTTCGTGTGGTAACATGACGGCTTTGGACTATGGGTGCATTGGGGCACTCAACTACGACTACGGGTGCGAGGTTGCACCTTTCACCGGCCAGTGGTGTAAAATCACCAGTCTTGGCCCCCCTCAACACGCGCCGGGTAACAAAATGCCATGGCGTGAGCTGCAACGTAAGCTGGGCCTGAGCTTTGCTGCGACACACGCTGCTGAAGCTGATGCGCCTGTGCAAGAACAACCACCAATGCTAGGACAACCCGGGCATCAGTCGGACTGGGTGTTGGCACTGGTGTGGATTGGGTTTTGTGGGGAATTTTGTAGTTGGCTCTGCTCTAGGGTTTTTAATTGCAAACGTTCCATTCAAACGGATTCTGGTAGTAGCAAACGACAAACTGACAGACATAAGTTTAGAAGAGTCAGGGCACCATCCTGGTATGAGCTCTGTCATCGGCCGGGACCTTGGAGACAAGCTTGTAGACAGTTTCATTTTCAAGGGCTCAGTGGTGCAAGAAAAGCAGGAAAAAGCCGCGTGAGCGGAGCTCGCGGGGCCAAAGGTTTTGGGAATCAGTGGCGGGGAACCGCTATTAGATCAGCATCCACTCATGATAATAAGATACTCTGAAAGCATATAGGTATGTAAATCGACGGTTTGCATGTGACACGCATTTTGCAAAGCCTGACACTCAGTTTTTGAATTCTCTTTCTCACTTGGCTGGAGGTGCGGCCGGTGCTCAAAAAACAAAACGCAAACGACAGGAGGGGTCGTTAGTTGAAGCCTTATCAGGGTTTTTACAGACTTGGCAAACAAACAACCTGTCGCAGCCTCAGACGCACCGGAGTCACAATCCCGACCAAAATGGAGTAATCAATCCCATTCGCAAAATGGTCCCATTGATGATGATCAAAATCTCATTGATTCCCTTATTCTTTCCTGCAAAGGGTGTAAAACTAAGGGGTGGAGTGACCATAAAGTCGCTAACGAGCTTCAAGTGCAAATTTCGGCTTGGGCCAAACCAAACGAAACGCCTTGCACCAGTGGTAAACGGACCAGATGGGAAACGCAAGGACATGAGGAGCACAAAACCAATAGAAACAACGAGTTTTCTTTGCCCCGCTGGCAGCGCCAGCGCAATGACTGGTCCACTGCCACGGTCCAGGGGTTTTGGCTTGTGAATGGGCTCACTCTTGTTTCTTTTGTTCCTAAACAAAGATCCTTTCCGATTTGTATCAAGGAAAACCATTGACTGGAAATGTCACTCATGCACAAACTCATGATGACTATCTTGAAATCAAGGATGCTTGGAGTGCCACAAAGGTTCACTCACCCATGACAGTATTGGTCAGCGAAGCACCGGCCAATGTGGGAGGGTTGGACGTCAAAGTAACAGTCAAAAGACAGCAAGGACCAAGCAAGCTGCAGGATTTTAAGCTGTTCTACTTAGGGATCTGGCTACCTGCCCTAGACCTTGCCCGCCGATCACAACGAACATCCAAAAGTTCCAGCCTCAGCAAAAAGTGACGGTGCGGATAAGTGCACCGCACCACTATAGAGAAGCATTTTTGAAGCCGGGCACTTGGGATACTGCTAGGTCAGTTCTTGTTGGACATTGCCCAATGGAAACTAGCGCCTGCCAGCATTTTCACTGGGGGTAGTTGGAAATGGACTCAAGCCAACAAAACGGATATCCTTTGTGGGCACCTTCGTGTGTCACCCGACGTAGCTAAGCAACTCTGTGCCCATAGCGGTCGTAGAGCCATCCTTATCACTGAAACGGGAGTCAACACCAGAAGTGAAACAATCCGTTGGTTTCCTAAACCTAAGGACCAGGATACCGAAAACTATTTCAGGAATGCTTTGGCAGAAGCAAACAAACGAAAGCAAGGGCTCAGGTACCGCGCCGGCGGAGGCGCCGACTTAGGCGTGGTCCAATTGGAATCTGACGAAGTTAAACCAAAGGACATTGTAATTGATTTACACGGAGCACCACAAGCTTGGGACGGAACTGACCTCACTGAATTTTTCATTTCATTAAATTGGAGCAACGTGAAGGTCCTCACCAGGAAAAAGGTTCAAGGAAGGGATTTTAAATGGGTTGTTAGAGCACTGCCTCCGCTTGACCAAGGAGACCCTTCTAGAACATCATGGCATTATGTTGACGCGGCTTCTGGAGATTTACAGATCCATATCGTAAAGCTGCACCTAGGGTGCCGAAGGTACAGACCACTTACCCAGTTAAACCACCTAGGAAACGATTTCATTTTGACCCCACTGAGGACATTGACAACCAAGGTCAACTTGCCGGACACTCAGATGGATCCTGACACAGACACTGAGTCCACGTCGGCTGCCCAGAATGGTGGTAACAAGAGGGTAAGACAAAACATTGCTGAGCAACCACGTGAACGAAGCCCCCGCAGGGGATACCAAAACCGAGAAGTTCTAATTGACATAGACAAGGAAGAGCCTCCAGGTGCCAGTATCGGACCTAGCCAGCTGCAACCATCAGAGGTCCAAGTTGCAGAAACTAAAGGTTGGATTTCTATTGACCAAAAAGGAACAGGAGACTGTGGATTCAGAAGTGTGGCGGCTGCCGTCCATTATCAAAACACAGGTCAAATGATGTCTGAAGAAGAGTCAAGAAGACAAGGAGCTGCATTGCGGGTGCAGGCAGTCGCACATGTGCGTAAACATCAGAAGGATTTCATGCCTTTTTTCAGCCCTGACAAGGATGTGCCACCTGATGCTAGCGCTAATGATGAAATACAAAACATGAAGGACTGGTTGGAAGCTATGGCCCAACCTAACACTTGGATTGAAGGGATGACTTTGTATGCTTTATCTCGAAAACAAGGAATGCCCATTGTTGTGTTTTGGATGAAAGATGATGCATGGTACCGAACCACCATTGCTCCAGGTTTCAAACAAGGGTATGCAGTTGCTGCGCGAAAAGCCAAACCTGTGGTTCTTTTATTGCAGGACCAGCATTACAAGTGGTTCAAGCCCCCGAAAATCATGATGGTAAATTAGACATGGCTTGGCTCCGTGAATCGGCTATCCCTAAGCGGGGTGACTTGCAAGGAGCAGCTAGCTGAAATCCCATGGACTCTGTTGGGTCATGTAGTGAATCTAAGCGTGCCAAGTCATCAGTCGGAACTCCTTCAGTTCACTCGCTGGTGTCTCAGAAAAGCCAGCACACTGTGGCGGACTCAGTTGATGCCCTGGCCTCAGTTGCTACGCCCTCAGTGCATTCGCTGGTCGTGGCCTCAGGACCGGATACTTCAGGCCAAACCAAAAAGTGCATACTTTCGAACATGCCCATGTTGATGAAACAGGTTCGTCCAATACACCGGCCGAACAAGTCGTTAACCTGCTTAACCAAACCAGAACCATACTCACAAGGGTTAAAGCTGAAGTCACCAATTTCGGACGACTCCAAGCCAGTTTGCTACATTGCGGAGCACTCACAAGAGAGTTAAACGAGAAGCTCACTGAGGCCGAAAAGGACACTGAGATTGACTCGCCAGTCTCGCAACCATCCAGAAGCTACAGTCAAAGGAGGCTGCATGGAAAAACCCCTTGGAGGGATCTTTCAATGTTGAAAATAGAAGGTGGTCTTGCAAGTCTTTGCGATTTTCAGGGTGAAGTTCAAGTCAAAAATCAAATTGGGAATCTTCGACACCAACACATGAGCACTTGTCACCCGAAAGATTTGCAAATTTCCATTAGCAAGACTAGCCATGCCCCGGCCACTAAAAAGGTCATTGTTTTTGAAAAAAACCTTTGGACTTGCAACCTGTGTGAATTTAGGATTACTACTAACACGAGAAACCAGTTAGGTAGAAGAAGAACTTCGCACATTCGTGCTTGTCATAAGGACGAGGCTGAAAAGGTGCAAGGATTAATCATGACGTTGCCGTTAGTGGAACCTTCTGACATACCTTGGACACAGCGAATTTGGACATGCGCTTGCTGTAAAAAGGGTTTGGGATACATGACGGACAGTCAAAAAGTTCGAAGTGCGCAAACTCACTTGGACAAATGTTCGGGTTTGACCATCAGTGAGAATTATGAACAATTGAAGAATGCCAACCTTAAAGATTTTCAACAAAACCACAGAAATAAAGCAGGATGGCACAACGTTGCGTGGCGACAAAAGCGCATTGCTGAAACTAAGGCACAGGGACATGAAATCCTGTATGTCGGAGAAAATGAGACGGGAATGCAAAACGCTTACCAGACTCAAATATACTTGTCGGAGGTGCAAAAGACTCCAAAGTTGTACTTCCTATTTCGTCATCTCTGCTTGTCGGCCTAGGAATTTTCCGAAGGGCCGCGTCTGGATGGAGCTGAGGTCCTTACACCCTGATACATTGCCTAAGGTGCTCAAAGCATGGGGATGGGGCCAATGTCAGGTTCTTGAAATGCAACGGCTGGCGGACAATCCGGCCCATAAGCCAAGAAAGGAACCCATCGTTCTGGGCTGTCCTCAAAAGGAATCTTGGTTCGCTCACTTGCCTGAAAATGGTGAGGATCATTCGAACCAATCTGAGGATGCTTGGCAACCAGATTTAACTGAACAAGGTATTGAACCGAACCCAGGACCAAGGGAAGTCAGAATCAACGGTCTTTGCCTGAATACCCAGGGAAGCAACGGGGCCTGGAATTGCCTCAATCAGCTTGACCCTCAGACGGTGCAATTGGTTCTTTTGCAAGAAGTTAACATGAGTGAAAGAGATGTTAGCCATTTTTGTGACAAAGCATGCAGAAAGGGATGGGCTGCATACCATGTTCTCGGTGCTCATAGCACAAGAGCAGGTGACGATTCTAGAGTCGGAGGGGTTGTCACTTTGGTTTCTACTAATTGTAAAAGTACGGCTTGGAAACCTAATTTTGGGGAAGGAGGACATGCGCTGTGTGCCCAGGTGGGGGCAGTGACGGTCATGAATTGTTATGCAAGGCATCACGAGGAGCGCAACACGTTCTTGCAAAAGGTCTTTGAATGGACTCAAGCTCAGGGACGCATGCCGTTCCTCTTGGGGGCGACTGGAATGTGGAGCCTGAATCTTCTAACCTCGTGCGTGCCTTAGTGTCACAAGGTGCCAACCTCAGCTACCCTCAGGATGGACTCGGTAGTCGATGGGGACAGAAAAGAATCATTGATTATCTCATTAGTACCACCCAACATGAGCCTCTGGTCACTGCTAGGCCTGAAAGATGGTCAGATCACAGGGCTTTTGAATTTGAATGGTTGGTCCATACTAAGGGTGTTCCTGACATGTATGAAATTGTCCCTTGTAACATTTATCTTCCGAAAAACATGGAACATGAAGGGGACTGGACTAAATTGATGGAAATTGAATGGAAAAACCACCAGCCGTCTTGGCAACGGCTTCATAAAAAGTTCGTGCGCTTGCAGGAACAGCAATCAGAAGACGTTCAAACTGAGGTTGATGGTCTTTGGACGGAGTTCAATAAGTTTCTTGAAACGTTTCTGCAGAAATCAGCGGCAAAAGCACCATTCGCCATGAGATTTTATGGGAAACCACATAGGCAAAAAGGATCTGAGGCCCAGTTTCGAAGGATCAATCAGGTCACTCGTCAGCCTTATGATCAGGCCACCAGCAATAAAATTCGGGTGTTGAGAAGACTGTGGGGGCGTCTGTTGGAATTTGAGTTCCGCACCCAGCACGGTCAACAAATTAAAAGCACTGATAACCTGGTAGTCAAAATCAGGCGATGCAAGGCTTGGACCCCAGGCTTGACGGCTAAGGACATTGAAGCTCAGGTGTTAAAACTGGAGCGGGAAGAAAAACTGAACCGAATCCAGCAATGGAGACACCATTTGCGTGGATCTGATCAAAATGCTTTCAGGTGGCTTCGTTCAAAGCCATCAATTCGAAGCCATGCAGTTTTTAACGATGCTGCTCAGGAAAAAGGGCCCCTAGCTGATTCAGTTCACCAAGCTTTAGCCACCATTGCTCAATTTTGGAAAACTGTGTGGGATAGACCTATGGACACTGAAATGGATCCTCAGGCTTATTTTAATCAATGGGGGGAAAGTCAAAGGCCTGAACAAAGATGGCCTTCAGTGGAAGTTTCCTGAAATTGTCTGTGCTGCGCTTAGTCAAAAGGGAAAGGCCATGGGCACTGACGGATGGAGCGGGGCCGAGATTGCTTTGTTCCCCATTAGTATGTGGCATGACTTCATGATTATTTTTCAGGTGTTTGAACAACGAGGCCAGTTCCCATCTATCTGGTCGGAACTTCGACAAAGCCACCTCCCTAAAGATGGAGTGGATCCCCATGAGATCCCTGCCTCTAAATTAAGGCCGGTGAGCATTTTAACGGTTTGGTGGCGGATATACATCTCCGCTCGGTTGAAAACACAAAGTGCACAAGATTGGTACCAATCACTACTTCCAAGACAGTCAACACGGGGGGCGCCGAAAAAGGGATTGTTTGTCGGCTCTTGTACCATTGATGGAAGCTAATGCTAAAGGTCATTTCATTGCAAGTTTAGACCTTGCACAAGCTTTTGATCGGCTGACTCCGCAAAGGGCTATTGCAACCATCCTTAAATTTGGATTTCCCTCTAAATTGGCTTCCGGAATTAGTCGTATTTGGAACAGCCAGGTTAGGGTGCTTCAATGGCAGGGGCAGAGTTCTCCTGAGAAACAGCATATTAGGTCCAGTCTTCCCCAGGGTGACGCCCTTAGCCCGTGGGCACTTAACCTTGTGCTGACAACTGCAATCAAAAAGATTCAAGAGCAATGGCCTCAGTCCGTGCAAGTCATTTTCATCGACGACCGGTCATTTGCTAGTCCGAATCTCAGTGAGTTGCTGCAGGTATGGGATGGGTGGTCACTGCATAGCCAACAACTTGGATTTGTCGAAAGCTTGCGCAAGACTCAGTTTTTCTGCAAAACTAAAAAAGGCAGGTCCGAGCTGACTGAACACGTTCAGTACGGGACCCTTTCTCAAAGACTCTTTGGAAGCTTTGGGGGTTAGTTTTTCCAGCGGTGGGTCGGCACCTAGTCCCAAGGAGATCAGCAGGTTTGACAAGGCCGTTAAATCAGCGGATCGGGTGCGTGCATTACCCTTCAATGCTAGTGGAAAGCAGAGGTTTGCCAATCAGGTGATCGTAGGCAAGGCGTCGTTTGGTTGGATTCAAAGAGCACCGCCGGTTAAGTGGTGTAAGACATTGGTGTCGCGAACTCGAAGGGCCGGTTACGCACATCAGCAGGCGTCGGTCTATTTGTGCAAGTTGCTCTGTGGACATCATGTGGACCTCGAATTCATAGCAGGTCAAAATGCGGTTTCGGCATTATTCAGGTATATCCATCGTGCCCGTTCTCTTCCTCGTGATTGGACTTTGGCAGGTGGAGTGTCTCGACGGGTCAAGCTTTTCCTGAAGAAACTCGACTGGATCGTCCAAGTTCCTTTTCGGTGGCATCATGCAGCTCTCCATGTGGTCATTGACTTCCGCAGGGCATTTCTTGGTGCTAACTGTGATGAGATCCTTCATCATATTCGGGAAAGTTGGCGAAGAAAACAGTGGATGTTTTTCACACAGCAGAATCGGCGTGACTCCCAACGTTTACGCCTGGAAGAGTATGATGCTACACGGTGCTGTGTGGCACGATTACGTGCATCTTTGGGTAACATACATGAAGTTGCTTGTTTGACAGGGGCGTTTGTGAGTCCGTTAAGGTACTCTGTCATGACTCGTGGACGTTCAGATGGCCGTTGCCCTTTTTGTCATCATCCACATGGCTCAAAAGAACATGTTGTGTGGAATTGCCCTGCACGTTTTCAGGTACCTGAAAAACCAGATAACCTCTTAGAGTTTGAGTTAGGTTGGCCACTGTCAAGAAACTTGACTGCTGTGATTCAACACATGGCTAAGGTCAGAGCAGAGGTACTTCGTACCCGGTACGATTAATTAAGGTCGTGCCTCTTTTGGGCCGTGGAGCAGTGTGGCGCTGCTGTGCGCTGCTGCTGCGCTGCTTGCGGTCATGGTCTATGAGACGACGTCCGGAGTGTCTGATGGAGGTGGAGGAAATCATCTGTGGTACTTCTTCCGGCAAGTAAGCCCCAGAGCCATAGTTAGGGTTCTGGTTAGGAGGCTCTAACTATGGAACCAATAGTTCCAGAATAGTTACAACTAGTTAGAACCCCAAAAATAGTTAGAGTTGCAATAGTTCAATTGTTAGAGCCCCGGCAACTAATTGTGGAACAGTTGTAATTAGTTTCCAATTAGTTCTAGGGTTCAGGTTGAACTAGTTGCTAATTAGTTCTAGGGTTCAGGTTGAACTATTTTCTAACTAGTTAGCAACTAGTTACAACTCGAACCCAAATAATAGTTAGGGTTCAGGTTGAACCCCAACCCCAACAATAGTTAGGGTTCAGGTTGACCCCGAATTCTAACAATAGTTAGGGTTCAGGTTGAACCCCAACTCTAACAATAGTTAGGGTTCAGGTTGAAACCAAACTCTAACAATAGTTAGGGTTCAGGTTGAACCCCAACTCTAACAATAGTTAGGGTTCAGGTTGAAACCTAACCCTAACAATAGTTAGAGTGCAGGTTGAACCCCAACCCTAACAATAGTTAGCAACTAGTTACAACTAATTGACAACTCTGCCAAAAGCAAAAAAAGACCAAAATAGTTAGCAACTAGTTACAACTGTTCCGTAACTATAGTCAGGACATGTTAAAGTCTGTACTGAAGCATCCATTCCAGACTCTGAATCGATATGCAGACTTTACATGTCCTGCCTATAGTTACGGAACAGTTGTAACTAGTTGCTAACTATTTTGGTCTTTTTTTTTGCTTTTGGCCAGAGTTGTCAATTAGTTGTAACTAGTTGCTAACTATTTTGGTCTTTTTTTTTGCTTTTGGTCAGAGTTGTCAATTAGTTGTAACTAGTTGTTAATTTTTTGGTCTTTTTTTTTGCTTTTGGCCAGAGTTGTCAATTAGTTGTAACTAGTTGCTAACTATTGTTAGGGTTGGGGTTCAACCTGCACCCTAACTATTGTTAGGGTTAGGTTTCAACCTGAACCCTAAACTATTGTTAGGGTTGGGGTTCAACCTGAACCCTAACTGGTTGTAACTAGTTGCTAACTATTGTTAGGGTTGGGGTTCAACCTGAACCCTAACTATTGTTAGGGTTGGGGTTGTAACTAGTTGCTAACTATTGTTAGGGTTACGGTTCAACCTGGAGTTGTAACTAGTTGCTAACTATTGTTAGGGTTTGGGTTCAACCTGAACCCTAACTATTGTTAGGGTTGGGGTTCAACCTGAACCCTAACTATTGTTAGGGTTGGGGTTGTAACTAGTTGCTAACTATTGTTAGGGTTGGGGTTCAACCTGAACCCTAACTATTGTTAGGGTTGGGTTCAACCTGAACCCTAACTATTGTTAGGGTTGGGGTTCAACCTGAACCCTAACTATTGTTAGGGTTGGGGTTCAACCTGAACCCTAACTATTGTTAGGGTTGGGGTTCAACCTGAACCCTAACTATTGTTAGGGTTGGGGTTGTAACTAGTTGCTAACTATTGTTAGGGTTGGGGTTGAACTAGTTGCTAACTAGTTGCGGGGTTTGGGTTGAACTAGTTGCTAACTAGTTCTGGGGTTGTGGGGTTGTACCCCCCCCCCCCCCAGGCCAGGACCAATAGTTAGCAACTAGTTCAACCAGAACTCTAACCAGAAGATCCGGGCTTACCTCTCTTCGGAGAGTAGATACCGCAGCGTGTCTCGATGCGGCCTTCGGAGCGGTAGCTGATGGCTCTGTGGAACCGGACGCATCCTCCATATGGACGTCCGGCGTTGGAAGGTTGCGTAGGGGGAAGGTGCAGCAGGATTTCGGAGTTGATGAGAGCTTTGGCAAGCAGAGAACGGGATTAGGGGCCGCTGTGTGGTGCTGGAGGTCCGCCTGGTAATTCAGATGAAAAGAAATAGCTAGAAATAACAAATAAGGAAAGAGCAGGGCCGCTGCGAGATAGACAAACAGTGGATGCTATTCGGCAGAGAGCGGCAGGGCCGTCAATAAGATCCGTTGGGGCGTAGAGTAGAGTGGTCTTCATTTGGAGGGGCGGTAGAAGGCTGCAACAAGGTGGGGAGTGTAGTGGGTGTGTGTGAGTG
>NW_027557292.1:0-5767 GCF_052425735.1 Oculina patagonica
AGCGTAGCTCCACAGCGGCCCGAAGGGCTGCAGAGCGGAGCCCCATACCCATAGAAAATTCACAGAAATAGGAAAACTATGAACTTGAGTATTCATGGTCATCATGGCTAGCGGCATGGCTCGCGGGCGCGTCCGTACGTTCGGACGTCGCCCACTTCAGAAATAGATAAACGCTAACATCTTTGATACTGGGCATCCGTGTTATGGTCAATTGACAGCTGTCAACACAAGGTGTCCGCTGACCAGTATCACGTGACTATATCGCGGGCTCAGGTGTATAACTCATCGAGGTGACGAGTTTTAATAAAGTTGACCGCTGACTGGAAAATGTTTTTATATTGTATCGCGGGCTCAAGACCAATTTTTAATGGGCAAAGTAAATAACCGGGGAGCTCCGCTTTTAGGCTTGGCTAAATCTATTTAATAAACACTGATGAAGGGACAGCAACCTCGAAACCTTTGTGGCATTTTCATCTTTTTAAGCACAGAAACAGGGCATTTATTTATTTATTATGCGTGAATATTTCGGCAGTGTAGCAGCTCAGTAAGCTTGTAATTCTACTGGTCCTCTAGCGTAGCAGTTGCTATTGTTTTTTGGGGGCTAGGGGCATTGTTCCTGTTGTTTGTTCTATTGCTTTCGAGAAGGGTAGCGGAGTCATCTATGTGAGACCTTGAAAGAGCTGCCACATGGCCTGAATATTTGCGTGTGTGTAGTCAGGGTGCGGAGGAATTATATACAGTAGAACCCGGTAACCTCGAATTCGAATAACTTAAACTAATTTCTATTTCCCTTGACCATACTTTTCAGTCACTTTTACTCGGTTAACTCGAAAACCCCGATAACTCGAACTTAATTTCATTTCCCTTGATCAAAATTTGGGTCCAGTTTACCCCAATAACTCGAATTCCGGTTCTTGCAACTCGCCATGGATGCCTATTAATTAGATCAACGAACAGATCACGTATTTGACAGCCTTTTTCCACTCTTATCATAAGAATTTATGATCGTGTTAGAGTTTCTGACGAGATAAGTTTAATTGCACTGTAATGTATACTGAAGTATTGAAAAATCAGTAAAATATCAATTATTAACTTGGCAAATTAAATATTCAATCGACCTCGATAACTCGAAACCTTGCTAACTCCAACTGTTTTTCTTATCCCTTCAGAGTTCGAGTTACCGGGGTTCTACTGCATGTACGATGTTACAATTAACTGAAAATTAAATGGTCCATCTTCGTACATATTAACTCACCCTGAACCACGATGAACCCAGATGTAATCTTTTTCATTTGTGTGTCTTATGAATCGTATGCAGGTATTTATCTCAAACTCCTTAACAGCAGCTTGAAAGGCTTTCCTTCCAGATAATCCTGATGAAAAAGACGCCAGTGTTAAATAATATTACTTTCAGTGTTGACAACTTGATTCAAGTGATTCCAGAACGGGAAAGTAAGTTTAGCAAACGCATTACTCCAGCGTTACACATAAGAGAATTCTTACTGGAGTGATTTTCGATAAAGCCCGTATTGTAAAGCAAAAAGCCCTGAAATAATCACTTTGGCTTATCACAAAAGACGCAAACAATCCATTTAACCAATCAAAAATTTAAGCTCGTACAAGTAACTAGTGTGAAGCGCGGGAAACGCTTACAAGTGAATTACAATTGGTTTTGGTTTTACTTCTGATTGGTCGAGAAAGTGGCGTGAGGTTTTTAAACCAATCATTAAGCGAAGTAATTTAAAACCAAAGCAGAAACGAATTACTTTAGACACTCAAGTGAAAACCGCCCTATTAGAGCGGTTTTCTCAAAGTGTCAAAAGGAATTCGCGTATGCATTGGTTTTGCATTACTACGTTCATTGATTGGTTTAAAATTCTCGCGCCACTTTCTCAGCCAATCAGAAGTAGAACCAAAACCAATCTTGACTCTTTTGCGCACGTTTTCCTGCGCTTCGTGACGGCTAGGGTACTTCGAGTTTTAATTGGTTTACTTGTATTTTCTGTGTTCTTTGTGATTGGCCAGAGTGATTACTTTGCATTGGTTTTGGTTTTACGACACTCAATTGAAAACTGCTCTATCATGCTATGCACTGCATAATTACGTCATGTTTTCTTGAAAAAACTCAAACGAAAACCTTCAGCCTGGTAAGGAGACATATTTTTCTTAAACTCAATATCAACTTTAAACCTTACCCAAAGATTTGTCCAGCATGTACGGAATGGCTTGAGAACTCCACCAGTAACGCTTCAGGGCGATAAAGTTTCGCTTGGATCTAATTCTGGTGGCATTCATTTTTAAGGTTTTATTTAATCCGTCGCTAAAGGCAACATCTTGCTGGTAGGTGAAATCAGCACAATTCGCTGAAAATATATTAATATATTACTGTGTGCTTAAGGTGTCTCAAAACTGTTTTCTGAGTGATTAGTTAAAGAGACTGTTCCACGGCTAAGTTAATATTATGATATTTAATTTTGTCAAATTTTCGCTATGAAACTAGATGTTTGCAAAGAAATTAATTCTATGATTGTAAATAACAAAACTATAGCTTCATTGCAGCCAAATGTGTCTCCAGGGCGTTATAATTTAAAGTTACAAGCAGACATGATTAACTTTAAAAACTGATCCGCCGGACAATATTTCAAAAAAACCCATATCGCAATCCGTTTCAATCTTCGACAATTTTGGCCATCGGTTCCTCCTTTTGCATTTAGTGTGTTATTTAAATATTCCTTCACTGTTTTTAGAGGTTATTTTATATAGTTAAACAAATTTAAAGGTCATTTCTGATACCTAAGTTCGGCTAAAATCCGTAACACTGTCCCTTTAATCAGTGTTCCTTTATCGGCTTACCTTTCTCACTGTTAATGTTTGCTACCTTTGTTGTGTGAATGTCGACAGCACCATCTGAATAAAGCTTTAGATGGCATACGAACAGAAAAATAGCTAGAGAAATTGTCGGAATCAATTTCATTTCTGCTTGTTATAGACAAGCACTGCTTTCGATTTTTTTTCAGCTAATCATCTGCGATTCTTTACGTTGTCGTTGTCAAAACAAATCTGATGTTGGTTGTTACGTCACAAATTGATTTAATTCAATTCTAATGGTTCCGCGCGCTGAAGAACTTCCATAAAATACAGCCCCTGGCAAACGAGAAAACAATGTTACAGACATTGTGCGTGCAACATTTGTTGCGGACACAAAGAAAATTTCTTATATTTTTTGCAATAAACCGCAAGATGAACGACAATAAACGAATGAAGTACATTTTTCGAGCTGGTGGCGCAAAATGCATAAACATAAAATAGTATTTCAAGACGACCGCGACAATAGTTACCAACAGTTCAAAAAAAAATTAAGAGGAATAAGGTGCGGATATGGCATAAATAAAAGTTGATCGATCGCATGAATAAACGTGATCTCGCTGAAATTTAAACTTCTTTTACACACGTGGGTACTATTATTTCTAGGTAATCTTTCGTGAACTATCGGACGTTGCGGCAGTGTTGCTTTCATCAGCATATTTAATGTCCTTCAAAGGCCCCAGAAATCCCACGACCCAAACGCAAGGGCACATCAACACATTTAAATCCTTTACCCCGATGGTAGACGAGACGGGACAAGCCGTGAATGCATTCGCCATTTGAGAAACGAGAAAAAATCTGGAGCAAGACTAAAGTCGCATTCGCGTCTGGAACAGTTACTCGGGACAAAACGGCTTCTTCTTTTGTCCCCAGTAACGGTCCCTAAAGCGAGTACAAAATAAGACGACGCGTGTTTCTTTTCTTTTCTAAAGTGGCAAATGGAATGGCACCAATACTTCAGTTTTGCGCTTGCTTTTACAAGCGGCGTTTTTCCGATTCACACGTGCGACGCAAACGCAAGTGCAAACATAACTACGTGTAAACAACCGTAACAAAAGCGTAAGCGTAACTCTAAGGAATGAAACCTTTAAGTTCCCATTCCTTGTGCTCGTGTTTGCTATATATTTGGGTTTACCCATGTATTCGCATCGAAAGTTTGAACCAGCCTATAAGGTTCTTTTACCAAAACTATGGACTCCAAAAACGGCTTTAGGTGCACTTTATTTTACAAAAACTTAATCTCTACAAGATTAAGGTTTAAAGTTGTCTGGAGCAATATTAAAGCTACAGATAATATGAAAAATATATTGATTCTAAAACTGTGTAACTTCTTGGGCCACCCATCACTTTTTGGCCAATCAGAACGCAATAATTTTTACAGGCGATCACAACTGCCCGGAGAAAATTTCTCAGTCCATGCATGCAGAGTAGAGTTCAGATTTTTTTATTGCAACTCGGTTCAGAAGTTCAAGTGTCGAAAGTAATTCGCATTTGCTTTGGTTTTGCATTACTAAGCTTAGTGATTGGTTTAAAACACTCGTACTACTTTCTCAACCAATCAGAAGGAAACAGGTCTTTTTCGATTGGCCAGAGCGTTAACATTGGTTTGTGGCTTTACGAGTTACGACACTCAATTGAAAACCGCTCTAAAATGATATGAATGCTATTGATTTCGAATACCTCAGTGTAAGTCATCCAGTTCAGACAGAATACTCGGCTTTTAAGTTTTATATCTGCCTTTATTATTTTACCGAGTCGTTTTGAAAAAAATGGCCGTCCCTAGCAGGAAAAAACTCAGTATACCAAGTTTTTTGTCCAACTCGTACTGTGATTGGTAGAAAAGCGTGGGTAGTCCTAGTTGAAACCGTCATATTGTTAGCAACGGTTTTATTGTATTTTTCTTTAAAACATCAAAATCCTGTAAAATATGTTTTCCATTCAAAAACGTTAAAATTACACTAAGGATAAAAATTATATATGAAAAGTACCCTTAAAAACATCAAAATCCGTTAAAATATGTTTTACACGAACGTATTTCCTATTCACAGACGTTAAAATTACACTAAAGGAGACAAGGTCAAACTTGAAGTTTTCTGCCTCCTAATCTTCTCTTTAAATCCGTTTAAACAAAATTAATCTCTTCTCGTATGCACCCATGCATGGACGTTAATGATATATAAAAAGTACCACAAAATTTAAATCGAATACAGCTTCTTTTTTGTCTAATAGCTAAAATTGCATAAGTTTCTATCAATGCATAGTTACATTACTAAAAGTTCAATAAAAAATTGGTAAACTAATATAAAAAAAGTTCTTTTCAACCCGAAATCTCTTTAGCTATTGAGCGTTAGGAACGGTTGCTTTTTGTGCTTCGTATGCCCTAGAATTTTTTTTTTTTGCTCAAAAACTTTGCTTAATATCAAGAAGTTCGTCGTAAATAGAACAACACACTGTACAGGCGTCTTAGCTTTTGTTCGATAGAGTACAAATTAAGGCAATAAAACTCTGCTATTATACGTCTGGGCTTGTACATACACTTGAATTTTTTTAATGTTTTTAAAGCTTCCTATTGCTTTATAAGATCACTCATACCCACTCACACCAAAGCCAAGAACGTTTAAAAGCTATTTAGTTAAAAAACCGTTTAAAATTGTTTTCTTCGTTGAAGTTGCTAACTAATCTTTGTCGTCTTGAATTTAGCACAAGTTAGATCTTTCTTGAGACTTCTGTAAAATTAAATCTTTCAGTTTTCTGATTTTCAGTTTGTTAAAACTTCCTTAACTTAACATGTTTGTCTGGTGTGAATGGCGTACTATTTTTTTAACTTTATCTTTAGCTTATTCTAGACCCTAGGACCTCCACCAACGTTGAAGTTTCTTGACAAACGTTCATGTGTCGCTAG
>NW_027557293.1:0-5769 GCF_052425735.1 Oculina patagonica
AGGCAAAACCGAATCCTGCGGCTGAACATTGCATGAGGACATTTTTGAAATGGTTGGCTTTGCATCTTCATTTTGTGCAGCGCATGCCGGCATCTCAGTGCCCTTATGCAGGTGAGCCTAAGGAAGTTGTTTCATTTTGTGATGCCTCTTGGGGTCTAGATTCTGTGTCTGGAGCCATCATCATTTACAAGGGGTGTTGCATCAAGTTTTTCTCAAGGAAGCAGGAAGTTCCAGCTTTGTCATCCGCTGAGGCTGAAATTATCTCCATTGTTGAAACTGCAAAGGAAATGGTTTCAATTGGAATGTTGTTGCAAACTGTTGTTCAGGGAATCCCCCTTGATCCTTTAGGTATGCCACTTCAAACCACTGGAGATATGGGTCTTAATATGTTTAATGATGCAAAAGCAGCTATCAGCATGGGCAAAATGGACGGTTTGCTTCGTCGAGTGCGGCACTTAGAGTTGCGGGTGAAGTATTGTCAGCATCTGCACAAGACACGTAAGTTGTCGATCACTCATTGGAAAGGGGAAGAAAATCCTGCAGACGGTTTGACCAAATCATCCAAACCTTTGAGTCTTTGGACCAACTTGGTTGAAGCAGTGGGATTGGTCCCTGGACCAAAAGAACAGGGATCCAACTGGATCCGGAATTATTTGAATCAGATTCAACAAGAGAACAAAGAGGATTTGGATACCTCTCTGGCTCTGCCCTCGTGGCATCCAAGAAGGGGATAAGCAGTTGAATTTTGATTTGAAGACACACCTCTTTTGGCCCTGCCTTTGGCATCCAAGAAGGGGAAAGAAGGAAGAAAGTTGTTCTTGAGATCATCATTTTCGTTTTCTCATTGTTTTCATCTTTCATACGAGTGGAAAACACCTTCATGTGATGCATGTTGAGTTTCGTTGTTGGTGATTTCTTGGACGTTTCACACTATCTATGCTACCGAGGTTAGTCTAACGAAGTTACCTAATGCTCGCTATGTGCATGTTTGCCTTTTGCTTTAGTGCTGTTGCCAAACGGTGTGGGTTTGCTTTGTTGGAAACCGATGCCTGCACGGCAGGAGACAATAAACGAAGTTAGTTTCTTTTGGAGACCGATGCTGGCGCGGCCAGTGACAAACGGAAACGTGTTTGTATTTGGAATGAAAGACACAGCAGAGATCGAATGTGAACAAGCCAACGGAAACTTATGGCCAGAGTTTTTCCACTGGACCTGTTTGATTTGAGATTTTCTGTGACGATCAGTTTTGTTAGGTTTTCCAGATTGTTGGATTGCATTGAATGGAAGACTGATTTTCGTTTGAGATCGGATTTTCGGAAGTGAATTCGTTTTGAGATTGAAGCATGAATGATCCTCAAAGGAGGAGACTGATTTCAATTTTGTGAGCGTTTGGGGAGCTATCAAACCCGGAGCTTTGTGTTTTTGTATCTTTTGAGATTTCATCTCTTGCAATGGCCGAAATGACAGAGGCTGCTCATTTGGATGCTCGGGAAGTTCGTGAGCCGGTGACTCCTGAAGTGACAGGTCCGGTGAGTGTTCCTGAACTTCCTCCCTCGGGAGATGTGGATGTGGCGACAATCAATGCGGCCACAGACGCCTTCATTAATGGCATGGTGCAAGCTGTTGGTGAGGAGGATGATCCGAGGGTGAAGAAGACTTTCCAGATGTGGACGGTGATGGGGAAACTTGTCACGTCAAATGCTCGTTTGCTGTCACATCATTTGGAGCAAATGAATGAGAAGCTGGATGGCCTGACTGAATGGATGAAGAAGGATTGTGAGTCGGGACAATCATGTTTCGAGGAGACTCGAGTTGACGAATGGCAGAATTTGCCAAGAAATTCGATGTTCTCTCGGAGTCAATCAAGTTCATGTCGGCCACAAGCAAGACTTCCGCCCATGATGAAGCAGAGGTGAAGAAAAAGATGATGCTTGAGTTGGCGAACTCAAGAGAAGTGCTGAGTCATATCAGGGGCAATACTGGCACGACCAACAAGAAGATTGGTGATCTTCTTTGGCAGATTGGAGAATTGAGGTCAGGTGGGACTCAGAAGGATACCGCAGATCAAAATGGTGGTAGCCTTTTGTCCGTTTTGGAGGTGCAGTTGGACAACATAGCCTCTTCTCTGAAGGAGGAAGTTGGGAAGTTGTCAGCAGACCTTCGAGAAGCTGTTGAACGTGGTGTTGATCCTGAGAAGAGTTTGGTGGTGAAGAAAAGGAAAGAAATGAAGACTACTGATCCGGCACCGGAGAAGAGGGTCAAGTATTTCAATCCGTTGACAGGTCAGTGCCCATGAGGGAACAGCTGCGGAAAGAGAAGCCCACATGAGGGAATGGATGGCGGCATATCACGGTGGAACACCAAATACACCGAGTGGACCATCATTTGTGCCTCCAGGTTCCATGCCTCCAGGTTTTGGTCCATTGCCGACGGAGTTTGTTCCGCCACCAGGATGGATTTCCACCAGGGTACATGCCACCAGCGTACATGCATGGTGGACCAAGCCAAGGTTCGGTGTGAAAACATGCCAATCCTACTCCATGATGTTTTTGAAGATGGATTGCTCTCTTTGCCAGATTTGGGAGTGTAAAGACTCTAGATGATTGGCACGTAGAGATGTATCTTTTGATTTGGCGAAGCCTAGGATTTGCTCAGCTTGATTTGATTTGGAAGAAAAAGAATCAGAAACGATACGTAGTGTTTTGATTTGGAGTCTGTTTCAATTTGACACCAATCACATGTTTGAGATGTGAACAGATTTGCAGACGTGATTGCAGTGGTGTTGAATTGTAGACAACCTGAGATCATTTGTCTTTGAAGGCTCATAGCGACTAAAGTAGATTTTCATCATGGCAGCTTTGATGACTCCACGTTTTGTGGTGACGGATGAAGAGACCAGGCACGTGAACGAAGGGACATGTGACCAAATACCCCGTGATCAGAAGGAGCGTATTTTTGCAATGCTCCCAGCAACGTTGAGATTTCGTGTGGATTTGCGTCCTTTTCTGACTTTGGTGAGAGGAGATTTGTTTGTTAAACTGGCAGCCTCAAGAGGTGATGACATGTGTTACATCTTTCTCCTCCCGGCACACAATTTGTGGAAGTATCAAGTTCGCAATCTTCTAGGAGAGGTGGCCGAGATGATTTCGAAGAGGTTTGGCATCTATGCCCATTTTTCTGATCTTGAACTTGGAACATGGAATGGTCAACCTATTCCTTCGAATTACACGATGTTGGAAGTCACCTTCTCATCTTTGAGTTCTTCACAGTGGGTCCAGGAGGCTCATCACGGTTTTCACATTTGCAGCCTTACTCTTGGGTATGGTCCTGAAGTTGAACCGTTGAGTCTTCACGAAGAAGTTCATATGGCTATGTGAGCTTCAGTGTTTGGACGGAGACAAGAGATAAAAAGGAGAGTGAACAAAGCAAGGTTTTCCATTTGTTTTCACATGACAAAGGAGTTTTCATGTCGCAGCTCATGCAGTAGGATCTGTATTTGTCTAGCTCTTTTGGTTCGAGTGTGTTGTGACTATCGGATTTGTAAGTCGTTGTGAACATGGAGGGACTTGATTTTGTCACTTTGTATGTGGCCTTGACTCCATCTCAAGCAGAAGCAGTCCTCAATGGTTTGGGGGCAATGCCAGAGGAAAGTTCCAATCGTTTTGGATTACGAACCAGCAAGATGGCAGCCGTACAGCGCAGCCAGTATTTTCATGAATGGGAACATCGGTATGGTTTTAGCCAGACTCCTGGTTTGACACACAAGGAGTTTGTAGTGGTCACCATGAAGATTTCCTCATCTGGTTTTGTTTCCAAGATGTGTGGGGAGGTCCTTCAAAAGATGAATCAGGAAGAGTATCGTTGGCATGGAGGCCTGCAGTTGAAAGAGACTCTTCCAGATGGAAGGATCCTGTATGAGTTGATTGATTTTGAGAAATTCGTGTGAGAGAATATGTTTGGCTAGAAAGAAAGCCACTTGAGCATCTTTGGAAGAGATGTGTTTTTGATCCTTTGGGATTTGCAGTCTTCGAGGTTGAAAAAGAGAATCATTTGGCATTAGAAGTCATTCTTGCATTTCAGAAGTTGCAGATGTTTCCACATGTCATTTGAAATGTTTCAACTGAATGCCAATTTGATCATGTTTGCATGTCTGCTGGCTCAAGGGTTGATATTCTGAGATTTGACTTGTGATCGGTCTAGGTTTGTACGATGGAGATCGTTCGTAGGCCAACTCGTTTACCCGAGCTACCAGTGCACCCGCAACTTGTTAGGTATTTGGCACAAGCAGGTGAGTTTTTCGCAGTAGTTGCTGAAGGGACAGAGTACGAGAGGGTCATTAAGGTTCCTGGGGGCTTATCAGGCAGTGACTTTGCATCAGCTGGAACTGTGTACTAGATGTTTGACCTCAGGAAGGTTACAGCCAGCAAAGCTTGTTTTGGATACTGCAGCTAGTGATGAAACTAGGATTTCGGTGTTGCTCCGAGGGGTTGAGAGCCTCCAGCGTCTTTTCCCGGAAGTTGTTCAAGAAGACATTACCTCACATGGTAGGTATCCGCTGTCGATTCATGGTGATTATTTGAGAGCGAGGGATTACAACATGGATCTTATCAGACGGAACCTCAATATCCATGCAGATGAGAATCCAACTGGACCAGGAGATGATGAGATTGAACCTGAGCCCAATCCAGGTGAAGATAGTTCATCATCTTCGGATGAAATGGTCGTAGAGGACCCAGGTGACAGACTTATCAGGTACCAGGCCTGTGACATGGGAGAAGTGTCTGACCCTGAGTTGTGGATGGAGTTGCATCACATGGATGATAGTGATGAAGAACCGATGTTAGAGCGGATTCTCCTGTGACTTTGATTGATATCTTTGGATCGCACCATGAGATTGAATACGATCCCTTTGATCGTCCTCCAAATGAGAGCTTACCAGCTCCACAGCGTGATGAGTCAGGGAAAGTGCATAGGCATTTGTTTCAAGCTTGGATCCCAGCGAGATGTATGAAAGGGTATAAAAGAAGTGGTCTTTTGTGATCTCTTGCCATTTTCATTTGCTGAAGTCAAGTTGTTTTTCATGATGCACTGATTTTGAGTCCAAGATGTCAGATTCATTCTTACTCATTTTCTTGCTCAAGTTGATCCGTTTGGTCGAAACCTGAGAAAGAGTTAGCACGAGTGTTGTCATGGCTGAAGAAGACGAAGAATGGGAGAATGAAGATCAGTTTGTTGGATTTGTGGCTGATGAGATTTTGGATTTTATTCATGATGAATATGAGGAATCCGAGGAATCCCAAGGTGAACTTTCAGGTGAAGATGAACCGCCAGCAGCTGAGATTCCAGCATCTTTCTTCACTGATGTTGATGTGAACATCTCAATTGAGTATGAAGAATTGCTTCTTGCTGAGACTCAGTTCTGATTATACCCAGCCTTTGTCGTTCTTTTTGGGAAATATGGTAGATGAACTGAAATGGATGATTGTGGGCCATGTTCGGTACACACACCGGTTCTATATTCTGAAGAGGCATTTTCAGATGATGTTGTGGGTGAACAATGATGCCAACCCAAGATGGGAACGCATTCTCATCCGATGACACACTGGAGGAAGCTCTGAATAAGCATCAGATGGATTTCGTCTTGGACGTTACAAGGTTCCGTATTGCTTTGAACCTGGCCAGACTCCTAGCTCGTGCGGCCGAGCATGAAAGAGCAGTGTCACAAGATGAGTTTGAAAAAGAAGCAGGATGTCAGACTTTCGATGTTGA
>NW_027557294.1:0-5751 GCF_052425735.1 Oculina patagonica
TGTTGGGCGCAGGACTGTGACTACGAGCAAACGAGAAACTCAAGGCAAAGGCCACTTGTCGAGAAGAAAGATGAAAGAAGCAAGGAATCCAAATCTGTGCTTACCAAAATCTGCAAAGCAAAATCTCTCCTGTGGATGTCCCCTTCTGCAGCTACATGCTTCATTCACAGTTATCACACACAACAGCACCGCTACAGAACAAAGAATTGCAGTCATTGTAGCTCTTTCAGTTCAGAATATTCACTCTCTTGACTAAGCGTCGTGAAACGGATTTCGTTCCCAGGCCGTTTGCTTTCTTTCAGTTCTATTCTTAAGGCTTATTTGAATTTTAAATTGTCCGTTACGGTATTTTGAACAGGTTGTTCTGGAGCATTAATGACTGATTCAAAAGTAAATACCAAAGTTATAACTGGATTTAGAGACGGCACTTTATTCGACGATAATAATATAATAATAAGAAGAACTTTATTTAAGTGTCTAGTCTTCTAGCTAGCCTTAAGCTTACTAATCGGGGACACTGTTTAAACTAAAATATAATATAAGTACAAAAACGATTCTGGTCTATTTACATTAAATTATGCTACATTTTCCAACACTCTTTGTATTTACATCTAATTCCTACAATTAAGATACTCCTTTAAAATACGGAATATCGAACCTATATTTAATACTTATAGGGTGTTTTCGGCTCAACAGTTGCAAAGGTGACACCCTTTGCATGTGTCTCCTCCGACAAGTCCACTGAGTTCCCTTCCCCTGATGTTCGCCTTGAATCGCTGCAAGGACGTTTCGTTTTTGTCCCTATTGTCTAATTTCGACCACATCAATGGCCCAAGGAAACGAAGGGAATGTTTCCCGTACTTGACAGTTCTTACTCTTGGTACGTAAAAATCTAAGTTCCTTAAGCTATAGCTCGAGGCTGATCTAGGAAAAAGCTCTACTACGTTGCTAAGCAGTAATCTATGTTTCACTTTAAACATGAAAATTGCGATCTCTTGCAATCGTTTGTTATACAAGCTGGTCATCCCCGCGCGTATTAGAGTCTCCAAACACGAGGTGAAACGTTTGGAAAACGACGAAAACTAAATGACAGGCGAAATTTTAATGGTAAATGAACATAAATGGAAAATCCAACCAGGCGACTTTATAAAAAGGAAAGAGTTTTGAAGGCGATGAGCTTTGACTAAATCGCGTGACCAATGCCTAGAGTCCGCTTTAAGTAAGAACGCACGAAGTGTTCTTAGAAAAGATACAAAAAATCAAAACAAGTTACCAATCTCCAAGAGCGTCAACCTTAAACACTGTTATATAAGAAGTATTCTGAAAACTTTTATGACATGTACTTGCCCCGAGATTTGGCATTCAAAACTAAACTAGATTCTGTGATACCTTTAAGCAGATTTTCTCCAGTAATGTCTTTTAAAGGTTTCATGCAATTTCTAAAAGTTCATTCGTTGCAGAATGTTGGAACGATATTTTGGAATGTTTCAGTGAAAAAAAACTCTAACCACATCGCATGTTTGGAGAAATAAACCTTTTAATATCACAAATGCAAAGCTGTCCAAGCCTACAATGCCTTAGCGTTCTTACATCTTACTTCATACCCTCTACAATATATTATACCACTGAGGACAACTCCTTATTCTGTCATAATTTCCTCCAGGCCTGACATATCATAGGTTGTTATATGGCGTATATTTAACATATGCTGAACCAAATAAACCTGGTTTCTCAAAAGAACTAACTATAACGCATATATAAGTGAGAATTGATATCTGCAACTTTTGTAAGCTGTAAAATTTTAACTACATACTGAATTACTTTCGTAGTCATGATTTTAGTCAATGATTTTTCTTAAAGCTATTCCATGCAAAGTGCGGATACTTGTAAAAATTAAACAGACTGACTGAATTATTTTCTTAGTCATGATTTTAGTCAATGATCTTCCTGAAGTTATTCCATACTGCAAACACATGTATTAAAAAACAGTTTTTAGTAACTAAAAAACTATATAGTTTCACAAAAAGAAACTCCACAGATTTTCACAGTTATATTTCACGGTTCACGAAACGGTCCTTCGCCACCCTCATTTGCCTTGCTCGTGCAGTTCTTGTACTCAGCGGTTTTACGCCACGAGCATGCGGTTCCGTCGGCAATTTTTAGGCCGTAGGAATGACGTCATTTGCATTCGTCGGACCTAAAGTCAGTGCACCCTTTCAGCTTTCCGCAGCCATTCCAGTCGCACGGTGGAATTTGACACTCGCAGTTACGGCCATAAACGCGCCTGATTCCAACACGCTGGGCGGGGGTGACTTGAGACCACTCCTCAATTGGGCCGCATCGATGCAGCCGGAGTCTTCCTTTCGAAATCTTTCCACCCAGAAGGTACACCGTGCCATTGGCGATCCAGTCCACTACACACATTGTAACCGTAAGCATTAGTGTAAGCCTTTGCGAATAGACTGCGCTGCCTGAAGCCATGCACACGAATCCCTTCGGTCTGGTTGAGACTTGACGCCCCCCTTGAAGGTTTTTAGGATTCGCAGATTGAAGATCAGACTGTATCCTTTCACTTCCTGAGACAGAACCTTTGCACGGATTACTGAAAAAAGAAAAGAAATGAACATCAAGAAGTGAACGAATATTCAACAAACAACATACAATGGTATCCCCTCGAGCCCTCAGTTTCCCTTTCTCAACATGTCTCAAACCTCCCGTTAACTCGGACCAAAAGTCCTTTCCCTCGGTTTTGCTTTACTAAGACGAACCCTGGAATCCCCCCCCCCCCCCCCCCCCCCCGATTTCTTGAACCAATTTTCGTTCGAGAAATTAGGATTTCAATGTAGCACATACTTGTTCATCGCGCATAGCAAAATCACAGATCATCACACACAAAAATGAAAGATCTAATCGAAGCCCTAAGTCAACTATCACAAGTCATTTTCTCATATCCTGGGCGTGCGCTTACGTGGAGATGACATACTATCTTATCAACCGCAAAACAATTTCCGTTAAAAGTATATTTCCGTTTCATGTTTCAATATAGAGTGCAAAACACTTTCATTTTCTTCTCAGATCTCCTTTTTTGATTTCTCCTTTCTCTGAACCGCTGCCTATAGAAACACAGTGCATTAATTACTAGTATACCTAAATGGTAGAAGTGCTGCCAAAGGGGAAGAACGATTTAGTAGTATGCTTGCAGTTACTGATTTAGTAAAGGCCCCTAGCAAAAATATGGTATTATGCCGAAAAAAAAAACAAAAGGGACAAAACAAGAACAAATAAAAAGAAAATACAAAAAGTTAAGAAACTATCTACAATTTTACATCAAGTAACGCTAGCGGACTTAAACGCAAAGCCTTCAGCGTTCGCATTGTGTCGGGGATCGAGTTCCACGCCTTGCTTACACCAGGCTACTTCCCCTACTGAGTGGCATAAAAAGTCACTGCGGTAAAATTAGGCTGAAGAGAGCTTCGTGTCGATTCGAGTGAACTTTTTCTTACAAAATTTGCCTTGAAAAGCAGAGTATTTAACATGTTTTAGTTTACTTTGTGCGCGCTGAAAATCCAAGATGTCACTTGTTTGAAATCCTGCATTGCGCTTGGTCACATATCAAAACGCAATCAACGAGGCCGACAAATTGGCGCTCGTTTCTGGTTTGGCCTTTGGGTACAATAACAATTTGCTCGCACTAAAAAATAACGAGAAATACTTTGCGCATCATGGACATTTTTCATTGCTATATATTGTTAACTATAAAGATTACCGAAAAAACGGAACAACATTTTGGTGAGTGGCACCATTATCAAGTATGTGACGAGAAAAAAAAACTAATTTATACTGAAAGTAAAGGTGCGAAATAGAATAAATTAAATTGTAACTGTTCAGCGTTCATGTCATTCCAGTGAGGTGTCAAAAATGATAATGAGAGTAATGGTGCCAAGATGACACCGAAAATTAACTGTATTTCTAAGTTTAATGCTATATATTGTGCCTTTAAAAAGTTCCGTAGAAACAAGTAGTGGGAATATCGTCACATGTTCCATAGGGCAATGTTCTGAGGAGAAAGATAACGATTATGAAGTCATTGCGTTACTTATTGTTAAACTGAATGGATTCATTACAGTGAGTGAAAGCAGACGTTTCAGGTGGTTGTTTCTCTCGTGAAAACAGTTGCTTTTCTCACTCGCTTACATCTGCAATGACCCAAGAGCAAGCCCTGGAAGGCGAATTTCCTTCCTTTCAACATTAAAATGCAAAGCATTCAGCTATCGTTAGAAATCATTTCCTTTGGTCTCCATTCGTTATTCCTCTAGTGATGAAGGTTCATTTTGCCGATGTCGCACGCGCGGCACGTGGACTGTTTATCTTCCTGTATTGCAGAATGAACTGTGGCTTCTACAGTCAGCACAACCAGGACTTAACGCATAAACGCAGTTATGAAAAGAAGAACGACGCACATCCGAGCTTCGTCTGCATCTTCCGCCATTATTCACAAAGCATTAGCACAAAGATCACATTGAATTCCACTGCGCATCCTGAATCTTCCATTCGAGCATAACCACAATTTCTTGCGCCTTTGATGCGCATCCTAAATCTTCCGTTCGCGCATAACCACAATTCCTTGCGCCTTTGATCTTTCCGCCGACCACAATTCCTTGCGTTTTGAAGAAAAAAGCGATTGCAAGCCCTATAAAGTAATCCTTTTGCCGATTAGAGAGCTGCCTCGCTCGTTCGCTTCAGGCTCACTTCGCTACGGCAGCAATAAACACATATATATATGTCTTTTGAAAATGTAACCTGGTAGTGGCGTGTTCAGAGAGAAAGAACGGACTGAAAAACAAAACCTCTTCAAAGAGATGCCAGTGATTTGGATATTTCTATACTTTGTACTAATTTTACCTTTGTCCCCTTGTTTAGTCATGTCATTCAACCGAAAGCATTTCGCGTGTTTTTATTTCAGCTTCAAGTCGGGTAAAAATAAATGGCGTTAGTAGCTTCATGTGCACGTATCACCAAACATTCGCTTGAAGCAGCGGCTCAATTAGAACTAGTTTTTCATTCCCCAGAATTTTGAATAAACGGGAGTCTACTGTAAGCATGTTAGCGTTCTAAGATTTTGGCGCGCAATTACCGAGTGAAGACGCGTAAATGAAAAACAATCGCTGGGAAGACAAATTGGAGGAGAGGAATAAGACGAGGTAGCAAGACACCCGAGTCTGCACTTACTAACATTTGCACCGCAAAATTTCGACTGTGGATGTATCCATCTGCATTTTCATGCTTCATTCACGGTTAACACCTTCAACATTACAGCTATGGAACGAAAAATTGCAGTCAGTGTAGCTCATTCGATCTCTCAGTCCAGGAGAGGAGAGTTTTTTCGAGAATATTCGCTATCTTCGCGGCTTCTTTAGGAAACGAATGTCGTTCCCAGACCGTTTGCTAAGATGGGCAAACAAGATTATCAAGTAAAACCAGTTTGACCCCTACTGAAGGCTCAAAAATAAGTTTACCCGTTCACGTGATTGTGGAGTTTTGCCTCCCCCCCCCCAGCCGCGACTGGCCCGTAGGTAGCCAAGAAGTGGTGTAGTGACAAAATCGATTGCTTTCGATCCAATTAACAAACCGACCACATTTTTTCTATAATCTACGTTCTTTTACTAGCAACTCAGTCGTGATCTTTTGGAAATCCGCGATAATGATTGTTTCTCCCATCGTATTCTATTCGCTGACAGAACACGATCGCGC
>NW_027557295.1:0-5731 GCF_052425735.1 Oculina patagonica
ATTTGAAGATGAAATACGAAATAATTTTGCTGTCTTTGACTGAAATTCCACTCGAACTGCGTAGATACGATCGCATGTTGTAAAGCCGATTCATGCAACATTGCTGTCATTCCCTGTCAACGCGAAGTCACGTCCCTTACGACCTAGGCTGATGACGAAATAGAGTTGCGCTTACATGCCCAGCGACCAAATTTGGCCTAATTTTTAACCGCTCCTAAGCTAAAAGAAGCCCCCATCTCTTGCATTTTGTTTTAACTTCTGCAGTATCTTTGAAAAGAGGGAGTTTTTTGGTATGGTTTATTTTTGACGTTTGTAATTTTTAAACGATGTAAGTGCTAGTGATTATTTATTCGTGTTTTAGTTACGCAATCCATTGTTTGTGCGACGCTTTTTATAGATCGCCTTTCAGAAACACGTGCGTTGAGTCACGTTTTTTTCACGAGATCCCAAGTGATCACCCACAGCGGAAAGTAATCCCTTGCGAAATTAAAACAGTCCCTTGATAAATTAAAAAAGTCCCTTGAGAGTTTACAAATATGTGGTTCCAAATTTTGTCCACTAACCCCTATTCTACGTTTTTAGCTTGTAAACAAGCAAAAACGTCGAAAAAAAGCAGAATTTTTCATCTAACTTTTTAAAACCGGCGATTGCTTTCAGTGAAAATTCAGACTAGAAATATCTTTCCAAGTGGAGATGTTTAGAAAGTAGCCTTGTGTAACTTTTTTGTTACTTTTCTCGCGTTAACTTGATTTTGCGAAAATGGAAAAGGTAAATTTCGCATGACTTACATTTCGTGATTTGGCAGGAAAAGCGTGTTAAAATTTAAAGGAAGTAGATTACATTAACAAACAGATTGTCTCAGAATCGACGATACAGAGTTTAGTAAGCAATATTTTAAAGCTATATTGTTTAGAAACTACGAAAAATAATTAAAAAGATTGCCATGTCAATTTGCGACAACGCAAAACGTTATTATACCAAATAGATCAGCATTTACAGTATATCTTCTCTGTGTTGAATTATTCGGCGAAGAGATCACAAATAACGTTGTAATCATGTTTAAGTTAAAATTTCACGATCACATTGTTTTGCAGTTGTCTAACTTCGCGATTGTTTTTGCAATCGCTCAAATAAGTAGCAATAAGGTAGAGCGACAACAGCATCTTACTTTCAGTCCACCGCATGCATGTCGTGAAAAAGACCGCGTGTGTGGAACATTATATTTAGTACTTTCATTCTTTTTTAGATGAGCAAATCGGTCCAAAACCTTCTCCCAAAAATAGAGCGTTTTTTTCTGTCTTCGCAACAAAGTAATTTAAATGTTTCTTCTTGGACTTGAAAGCTGTTTTTTACATATTTAGCTAGTTCTGATGCCGACGTACCAACTGTATAAACGAACCAAATGCATGTTGATAAATTCAATGCAAGATGCTATTAAAAAGGGTTGATTAAACTCCAATTAAGATGAAATAGTTTACAGCGTTATTAATTGTGACTTATTGTTATTTTTGTCTTGTATTTTTTTATGTTTTGTAGATATATCCTCCATCCTTGAGTCTTATTCGTGCGAAGTACTTGAGCCCGGAAAACAAGGTATGTTACTGAATAATAAGGAATATAATACTCGCACAGTCGCACAGTATGCCTCTTAGGAAGTGTGCACATGTGTGTGCCTCTACTACGAATAACAGACCTCATTTACCATCATTTACCATTTACCATTTACCTTAAACAATATTTATATAACTTTAAAAGGCTTGAAAGAAAACCCCATCTTCAAGAGTTCGGGAGAAAAATGTTGCTGCAATGGAAAATAGAAAAATGCGCTCCTCCTTAACGTCTTTCCAGTGTGTCTGTTAACATGTACTGAATATCCATCAGAAAACTTAAATGTAAAGTCAAATTGTAATTAACGTCCCTTTCCTTTCGACTGTAACTTTTTATCTTAGAGCAGTTTTCAATTGATTGTCGTAAAACCAAAACCAAAGTAATTACTCTGGCCAATCACAAAGGACACAGACAATCCAGTGAACCAATCAAAACTCGAAGCAAATACATGTAGCTGGCACGAAGCGCGGGAAAACGTGCGCGAGCGAGTCACGATTGGTTTTGGTTTTAGTTCTGATTGGCTGAGAAAGTGGCACGAGATTTTTAAGCCAATCACTAAGCGTAGTAATGCAAAACCAAAGCAAACGCAATTTACTTTCGACACTCAAGTGAAAACCGCTCTAACCTTGCCTGTAAACCTTGCTTTAATTTCTGTTTACTTAAGTAAGTAGTATTGGTTTCTTGTTAATCATCAGTGGTCACTACTGACGGCTTTTGTTTCATATGTATCCCCACTTCAGTTATAAACAGTGTGCTATTATTATTAATTTAATTTTTTTTTCTGTTTTCCCTTTTGCATGTAATTTTTTTCATTTTGTATTACATTGTTCGAATGAATGAATTAAAAAAATAATAATAATAACAGACCTTGTTAAATGTTTCATACAGATTAAATCAGAGCTAAAGTTGTTAGACACTTGAACAAGTTTATATATAAAAGCTGCAGAGAACCAATGGGCACAAAGAGTGTTCGTTTAAACTGATAAATATATGGGCCTTTTGCACGGACCGTCAGAAACCATGCCCACAGGTGTCGAGCAGTTTCCTATGTGCATTGGTCAACCTATCCCTAATTTACAGCCAAAAAATGAACCCAAAGAAAAAACGGCAAATCAAACATGTAGTTGTCATTCGATTCCGTCCTTGCTTTGCGTTTACTGCGTCAGTTTCAAGTGGGGCCTAGGACTAACAAGTCGAATTCACCTTTAAATTTTAGACAATGGGAAAATCGAATAATATTAAAACAAGTGTATTGAAAAGGATGTCATTCACGGGCTTTGACTGATCTAACAAATCTGAATACATGTAACGTGAAGGTGAAGCGGAATCCAAAAGCAATATCATGAATGAGGATAATTTCCCTCTAGTGTAAACGTATCCATTACATTCTTTTTCAGACGCGCTTGGCTTATTTGAAATACATGACTAAAGTGGGAAAGTTGCTTGGAGGTGGAAATACAACGAAAGAACAAATGGCGAAGGTTCTGGAACTGGAGGGAAAGCTGGCAAATGTACGTAAATGCTGTTAAACAATGCTTAACTGTACCCTTGAAACAATTTGGTAGTTTCCTTTGTTTTATAATCATTATTATATATTACCATTCACCAGAACAAAGAAAAAATCTGACCAAATTGTAACAAACTCAGGGTAAAACTGGGGCCACGACGTCTACATTCTTCAACACAGTTAAACTATGGTCTTGAAAAGTTTGACGAAAGTAATAGCGAGCCAAATTCACCCCCTGTCGAAATTAAAGTTCTTGACATTTTTTCTGAAAGACAGTTTACTCTTCCAGAACCGCTCTTTCCAAATGAACGCAAACATGACCTGTCGAAAATGCTGGGAAATAACCCTCGAAGGGCTAGCATGCATCCCAACCAGGGGGAGTAATCAGGGTCGGTCAGGGGTTTTAGGTATACAGTATACAGGGGGATTTCAGATAGTCGACAGTATTTTTACGCCAAAATTGGACCTTTTATGGGTGTAAAGTATACTGTGTTTTTTCAAATTTTGGTATTTTGCATGATTTTGAGGGAAAATTTTGGTTAAACAGTATATAGTATGGGTACATGTTTTTCAGGTATATTAGTATACCACTTAACCCCTGGCCGACCGAACCTGAATAATATTCCTTTTTGCTTCATGCTGCGATTAAAGGATTTAAAAATCAATCCACAGTGAAAGAAATTCTAACCAGTTTTTATGCTAGCGAAATAAATTGTTGTTGTTGTCGTTGCAGATCACTCCGCCACGAAGCGAGATAAACAGCAATTTCCATCGCAACATGAACTTGACGGAACTTGAACGCAGGGCGCCAGGATTCGGGGTAGGACGGTATTTTTGTTTTCTCCATAAAAGCAAAGGTTGAAATCAGTAACAGACTGCAAGCTGGAAGTCTTCATTTTTCACGGAGTTAATCGAGCCCATAGTACGAAGTGCCCGCACGAGAAAAATACCCGGGTGGATAGTACTCGTCCATGGAAATTTTTTTAAAGAAGCGGGCACACAGAGAGAAAACCAACTAAATTCACTGCATTTAGTGGGTTTCTTGCCTGGTTTTGTTTCTTTTGTGATTTCGGCTTTCAATCAAGTCTTTTATCCTAAAAAGTAAAAAATAATTCAAGTTGCTTGTTTTTGATCTGGCGCGCGGAAAAAATTAGTGGTGAACAATAAAAACGATAGAGTGTTTTTGTCTCGAAACTATCGGTTTGATAGTTGCCACTTGGAAATCTGAAGTTTTTAAAACTGGCATATTAGCCCGAGAAGCGAAGCTTCGAGGCCTTTTATTTGTTTTAAACACAAATTTCCGCGACCAGCTATCAGCCGATTGTTCCTCGACAGAAACACCCTATTGCTTAAATAAAGCTGGCAAAAAGAAATGTTCTAACCAAATTACAGCTTTTTGGCGTTTTTCCTAACTGGCCTAAAGAAATGTTCTAACCAAATTACAGCTTTTTGGCGTTTTTCCTAACTGGCCAAAAGAAATGTTCTAACCAAATTACAGCTTTTTGGCGTTTTTCCTAACTGGCCAAAAGAAATGTTCTAACCAAATTACAGCTTTCTGGCGTTTTTCCTAACTGATTTTTTGCGATAATAGTTCTGGGAAAATTACAATAATTAGTACGCCGTCGCCATATTGGTGTCCTTCTCTGGGGCACCAATATGGCGGCCATAAAATTGAACACGAAATAAAGTTCATTCTACCGTCATTATCATTCACTTTCACTTCACTTATAAATTTTTATCAGATTTGAAAATGTAAAAATGGCATAAATATATCCGTTTTGAGGATTTAGAAACAGCTTCATCCGGGATATCGTAAATTTCAAAGTGCTTTTTTTTTCCAAAACAAAGCACTGAACTTATACCAAATTTTGCATCAAGATTTATGTTCTTTATGTCTAGAATATGTAAAAAGAATATCTTTGTAGGATTAAGAGTTTAGATTTTAGAATTTTGATCGCGTCAGGTGAAAGTCACCATACTCGACCTAGCGTCTTTGCGAGTGATTTCAATCTAAAGCATACTTTGTCGAATGTAAACTATCGTAGGAAGGTTAATATGCAACAGTAAGCAATTTAATATCAGATTCCGGTTTTCTTTTAGTTCACGTGGTTGAAATTTATAAACGAGCTGCTAAAACCTTTCAATGTTTGGGTGAACGCTTCGGATAGAGTTATTGTACCTTCACCCGAGTATCTACGAAACCTGTCTGACGTTGTCAATGGCACGGACAAGAGGTAAGAACTGTTAAACACTTAATACTTTGGAGATGCATAGCTTAACAGAATAGAATGATAAGTCTGTTCAGTCAAACCGTTTGTAGGTCTGTAGTCAATCAGTTAGTCCATCATATAATCTCTGTTTTTTGTGAGATTTTTTGCCATTTAGTGAGTCAGGATGTCCCCTATCCGTCATTAGTCGTCGTATCTCTCTTTCTATCTGCCTTTCTTCCTCAAGGTTAATTTAGTCAGTCAGTCAGTCAGTCAGACGGTCAGTCCGTCAATCAATCAATCAATCAATCAATCTGTCAGTCAGTCATGTAGTCAGCCAATCAATCAGTCAATCAGTCAGTCTAACATCTAAGTGCCAAAATTCTTATAAAAAAGAAACGTTTCGGGC
>NW_027557296.1:0-5682 GCF_052425735.1 Oculina patagonica
TTGTTAGTAGTTACTGGTTGTTGTTAGTAGTTACTAGTAGTTGTTAGTAGTTACTAGTAGTTGTTAGTAGTTGTTAGTAGTTGTTAGTAGTTGGTAGTAGTTACTAGTAGTTGTTAGTAGTAGTTACTACTACTATAGTTGTTAGTAGTTGTTGGTAGTTACTAGTAGTTGTTAGTAGTTGTTAGTAGTTGTTAGTAGTTGTTAGTAGTTGGTAGTAGTACTAGTAGTTGTTAGTAGTAGTTACTACACTAGTATGTTAGTAGTTGTTAGTAGTTGTTAGTAGTTACTAGTATTGGTAGTAGTTGGTAGTAGTTACAGTAGTTGTTAGTAGTTGTTAGTAGTTGGTAGTGTTACTAGTAGTTGTTAGTAGTTGTTAGTAGTTGTTAGTAGTTGTTAGTAGTTGTTAGTAGTTGTTAGTAGTTGTTAGTAGTTTTAGTAGTTACAGTAGTTGGTAGTAGTTATTAGTAGTTGTTAGTGTTGTTAGTAGTTGGTAGTAGTTACTATAGTTGGTAGTAGTTACTAGTAGTTGGTAGTAGTACTGTAGTTGGTAGTAGTTACTAGTAGTTGTTAGTAGTTACTAGTAGTTGTTAGTAGTTGGTAGTAGTTGGTAGTAGTTACTAGTAGTTGTTAGTAGTTACTAGTAGTTGTTAGTAGTTACTAGTAGTTGTTAGTAGTTACTAGTAGTTGTTAGTAGTTGGTAGTAGTTGGTAGTAGTTACTAGTAGTTGTTAGTAGTTACTAGTAGTTGTTAGTAGTTACTAGTAGTTGTTAGTAGTTACTAGTAGTTGTTAGTAGTTGGTAGTAGTTGGTAGTAGTTACTAGTAGTTGTTAGTAGTTACTAGTAGTTGTTAGTAGTTACTAGTAGTTGTTAGTAGTTGGTAGTAGTTGGTAGTAGTTACTAGTAGTTGTTAGTAGTTACTAGTAGTTGTTAGTAGTTACTAGTAGTTTGTTAGTAGTTACTAGTAGTTGTTAGTAGTTACTGGTTGTTGTTAGTAGTTACTAGTAGTTGTTAGTAGTTACTAGTAGTTGTTAGTAGTTACTAGTAGTTGTTGGTAGTTACTAGTAGTTGTTAGTAGTTACTAGTAGTTGTTAGTAGTTACTAGTAGTTGTTACTAGTAGTTGTTGGTAGTTACTGGTTGTTGTTGGTAGTTACTAGTAGTTGTTAGTAGTTACTAGTAGCTGTTAGTAGTTGTTAGTAGTTGTTAGTAGTTACTAGTAGTTGTTAGTAGTTACTAGTAGTTGTTACTAGTAGTTGTTAGTAGTTACTAGTAGTTGCTGGTAGCTGTTAGTAGTTGTTAGTAGTTACTAGTAGTTGTTAGTAGTTGTTAGTAGTTGTTAGTAGTTACTAGTAGTTGGTAGTAGTTACTAGTAGTTGGTAGTAGTTACTAGTAGTTGGTAGTAGTTACTAGTAGTTGTTAGTAGTTGGTAGTAGTTGGTAGTAGTTACTACTAACAACTAACAACTACTAACAACTACTAACAACCACTAACAACTACTAACAGCTACCAGTAACTACTAACAACTACTAGCAACTACTAACAGCTACTAGTAACTACTAACAACTACTAGTAACTACCAACAACTACTAGTAACTACCAACAACAACCAGTAACTACTAACAACTACTAGTAACAACTACTAGTAACAACTACTAGTAACTACTAACAACTACTAGTAACTACTAACAACTACTAGTAACTACCAACAACTACTAGTAACTACCAACATCTACTAGTAACTACTAACAACTACTAACAACTACTAACAGCTACTAGTAACTACTAAACAAAATAATCATATCACAAGCATTTAAAAATCGTAAGCTTAACTTTCTTCGAGATGTGTTGAAGCGATATTCTTTGTGAATTCGTTCCTCTAAGGCCCAACAATTATTTGTTTACATAATCAAATCCTCCTATTTGATCAGTAAAACCTGGTAAAACTGAATTTTAACGAATAGTATTTTTCAACATTGTTCATGTCACAAGCAAATGCTTAGTGGCGAAAGCAAGTAAAATGTGCCGTCAATATAAGCTTACTTTGCGCATAAAGTAAGCTTAAGACAAAACGTAGAGATATTAAATGACGGAAACACTGCAGTTTTGTACTCACCTTCAGCAGTTGGCCGCAGTAGGTACACTCGTCTGCTCGTTTTATCTCCGTTCCCTTGTTCTCCGCTATTTCTTTGCCTGTTTTCTCGGCACCTCTCTTGCTATTTTAGTCGCTTTTCTTCGCTACTTTGCTACCAGGTTCGACAGGCGCTTTGCTATACTTTTTCGCCTGCTTTCTGTCCGGGTTTTCTGGATCTCTCGCGATCTCTTTCCCGTCGCAAATCGCTTAAACCCCGTTTCCTCGAAGTTAAGTTTACCCTGCTCTCGTTTGTAGTCATCGGCATAACAAGGAGCCTAAATAATTGTGTTTGTCTCAAGTTCTAACTATCAGACTAAAGCTGTTTAGACCTCACACTGCAAAATTATTTTGCGCCAGTACTGCGCGAGTTGTCAAGACCTTTCAAGATCCCGGATGTGCGCAACACCGTACGTACGGCCGCCGCCGTACGCGCCCGCGAGGTACGCCGCTAGCCATAATGACCATGAAAACTCGGATGCAGAGGTTTCCTATTTTATTTCATGTGTTTTTTTTTTTTCATGTGTTTTTTTTTTATGGGGTATGGTGTTCCGCTCTCAGGCCCTTACGGGCCGCTAAGGAGCTCCGCTACTACCAACTACTAGTAACTACTACCAACTACTACCAACTACTAGTAACTACTACCAACTACTAACAACTACTAGTAACTACTACAACTACTACCAACTACTAGTAACTACTACCAACTACTACCAACTACTAGTAACTACTACTAACTACTAACAACTACTAGTAACTACTACCAACTACTAACAACTACTAGTAACTACTACCAACTACTAGTAACTACTACCAACTACTAACAACTACTAGTAACTACTACCAACTACTACCAACTACTAGTAACTACTACCAACTACTACCAACTACTAGTAACTACTACCAACTACTAACAACTACTAGTAACTTCTATCAACTACTAACAACTACTAGTAACTACTACCAACTACTAACAACTACTAGTAACTACTACCAACTACTAACAACTACTAGTAACTACTACCAACTACTAGTAACTACTACCAACTACTAACAACTACTAGTAACTACTACCAACTACTACCAACTACTAGTAACTACTAGTAACTACTACCAACTACTACCAACTACTAGTAACTACTACAACTACTAGTAACTACTACCAACTACTAGTAACTACTACCAACTACTAGTAACTACTAACAACTACTAACAACTACTAACAACTACTAGCAACTACTAGTAACTACTACCAACTACTAGTAACTACTACCAACTACTAGTAACTACTACCAACTACTAACAACTACTAGTAACTTCTACCAACTACTAACAACTACTAGTAACTACTACCAACTACTAACAACTACTAGTAACTACTACCAACTACTAACAACTACTAGTAACTACTACCAACTACTAGTAACTACTACCAACTACTAACAACTACTAGTACTACTAACAACTACTACCAACTACTAGTAACTACTAGTAACTACTACCAACTACTACCAACTACTATAACTACTAAACTACTAGTAACTACTACCACTACTAGTAACTACTACCAACTACTAGTAACTATAACAACTACTAACAACTATAACAACTACAAGCAACTACTAGTAACTACTACCAACTACTAGTAACTACTACCAACTACTAGTAACTACTAACAACTACTAACAACTACTAGTAACTACTACCAACTACTAGTAACTACTAAAACTACTAACAACTACTAACAACTACTAGTAACTACTAACAACTACTAGTAACTACTACCAACTACTAGTAACTACTAACAACAACTAGTAACTACACAACTACTAGTAACAACTACTAGCAACTACTAACAACTACTAGTAACTACTACCAACTACTACCAACTACTAGTACTACTACCAACTACTAGTAAAAAAGACCAACTACTAGTAACTACTACCAACTACTAACAACTACTAGTAACTACTACCAACTAAAACAACTACTAACAACTACAAACAACTACTAGCAACTACTAGTAACTACTACCAACTACTACCAACCACCAGTAACTACTACCAACTACTACCAACTACTAGTAACTACTACCAACTACTAACAACTACTAGTAACTACTACCAACTACTAATAACTACTAATAACTACTACCAACTACTAGTAACTACTACCAACTACTAGTAACTACTAACAACTACTAACAACTACTAGTACCTACTACCAACTACTAACAACTACTAGTAACTACTAACAACTACTAACAACTACTAATAACTACTAACAACTACTAACAACTACTAGTAACTACTACCAACTACTACTAACTACTAATAACTACAAACAACTACTACCAACTACTAGTAACTACTACCAACTACTAGTAACTACTAACAACTACTAACAACTACTAACAACTACTAACAACTACTAACAACTACTAGTAACTACTACCAACTACTAGTAACTACTAACAACTACTAACAACTACTAGTAACTACTACCAACTACTAGTAACTACTAACAACTACTAGTAACTACTAACAACTACTAGTAACTACTACCAACTACTAGTAACTACTAACAACTACTACCAACTACTAGTAACTACTACCAACTACTAACAACTACTAGTAACTACTACCAACTACTAGTAACTACTACCAACTACTAACAACTACTAGTAACTACTACCAACTACTAGTAACTACTACTAACTACTACCAACTACTAGTAACTACTACCAACTACTAACAACTACTAGTAACTACTACCAACTACTAGTAACTACTACCAACTACTAATAACTACGTATACCACGGCAATAGTCGAGTAATGCTTTGCAGGAGATTTACGTGTTCTCGTAGGGCTCTTCGCCGTAATCGTGAAGATAAACAGGACATGTCTATGTGTGACTTGATTTCTTCGTCTTCGTTTTCAAACTCGCATGTTTGAGCAAGACGCCTCAGCCGTGTGCAGTAAGAATCTAGTGATTCACCAGCATTCTGAGAAGCATTTCTGAACATGTAAATTTCGTAGGTCTTGTTTACTTTTGGCTGAAAATAAGCATTCAAAGCAGTCACTGCTTTCGCATATTCCTTATCTTCTCCTCGATCTGGAAGTGTTTCAAATATGTCGCTGACCTCTTCACCAGCGGAGTATAGTAGCAGCGCTCTCTTGCGTGTTGCATCTGTCACATCACGAGCGGCGAGGTACATTTCGAAACGTTTCAGCCATTTTTTCCAACGTGGGCAGACTGAAGCGTTGTCTTCGTGGACGGCAAATGAAGAAAATGGAGGTAAGACACTCGCCATTTCGCCTCGGCAATTCTGTGATCGTCCAGTATAATCTTTTGAGGTAATTATCCGATGTAATCTTTCGACGTAAGTTTTTCTTTTGACGACAATGTATTCAACTTTGGTTTCGCGCCTTACTCAAATGGCGGCCAGCGCACGTGGCGTTGAGAACTGAACATGTTTTGCCATTGTTTATCCAGTGTATTCGCTTGAAGGTGACGATTAAGTGAAGTGTTGCTGTAGTGGAATTCGCTTGAGTT
>NW_027557297.1:0-5697 GCF_052425735.1 Oculina patagonica
TTTCACGAGCATCCGCATCAAGTATGTGACCCAGCTGAGATGAAAGCGAGGTATCTAAATCTACTGATTTGGGGGACACTGGGTACAATTTTAAAGCTGATATTTAAGGCAAAAAGAAACAACTAAATCGACGAAGAAAAATCGAAAAAATAAAATTAAATGAGGATCGTTAATGTCCCAGTTCGACTTATGCCCCGAATATCTGCGTTGTGTCTGTGCCCGTGTGTGGGCGAAAGCGCGAGTATTAAATTCGCCTCGCCCCCCCCCCCCCCCCCAATAAAAATATTGCAAAAAAAAAAAAACAGAAGGTAATTTGATCGAATATCTTCTTAGTAGCCCCAGCCTATACTCCTGCAGACATCGATCTTTTCAGCTCCTCCCCACCCCCCCCCCCCCGCCCCCAGCCCAAATTGAATTTATGCTGCGCCGTCCCTGAACTCGTGATTGGTTCAACTGATCTATGACTGTTTGAAGATTTTGCTGTTTGTGAATATCCAAGCTTGCCAGCGAGCACGGAGAAGTATGTAAACTGCGTTGGATCAATGCCGCAGATCATTCACGTGACGTCTCACGTGTCCGAAGTGTAGCAGGTCAAATTATCTCACACAAACATAAACACTTTTCATAGAGTCGATTAGAGAGATCTAGAGAGCCCAAGTCTCATAACTTTCGAAAGCGGATTAGTGGTGGCGCTTATCCAAAATAAACTAAGGTGTGTTTAAGAGTAGAGGCTTAACCATGCTTCGAGTTTAAAACCTACATCGTCTCTGCGATGTAACAGAGCTGGGATCTCTTAATCCTGGGCCTTTAACCCAGGTGGGCGGACTTTCGAAACTGACAGACAGGACAGGACAGTGGGTTCCTAGGGATGTCGCATGCCAGTTCCATCCCTTGTACAGTTCAGTTCTTTCAGTCTAGGAGATTCCTTTAAAAACGCTATTGGCATCCTCTTGGTTTTACTTTTCGCTTGATGCGTATATAGTCGGGCGGAAAAACAAACAAACCTTCCCCATCTTTCACATCTACCAAAACACCCCTCAACTTATGATCGGCTCCAGTCCCACTCGGGAAGCTGGTAACCCGCGTCAACTTTCGCGCGCTTTTTCCCTGTGATGCAAGTTCGCAATCATCAGTCCTTCGCAAAACGGATGGCAAGAATTGTGAATTCTTTGCTGCAAATAATGACGACAGAAAGAACTTTCCGTAAACGAAGGTAAGAATGGGTGTTATAAAAAACTTTTTTGATGACATTCAGTTCAAAACGCGAAACTTGAAATTGAAACCGTTGCGGAGGTCGAAGCGAGCGATAGAAAAAAAGAAAAAAGAAAAATTTATATGAAACCAAGGTATGCTTTAAAATTAGTTTATAGTTAAAAATCTGTGAAATTCCAATATTTAAGAGTTGAACCAGCGTATAGGATAAAAGTTACAACTCAGCCAAAGTTTAAACCGGCGCCGTTACAGAAAAGATTACCATGTGCGAACAGATCTCTTCTATCTTCGTAGAATTAGAAAAATCAGGAAGAAAAGAGCGAACGGAACCCTTCCCGCAGGGTAAAACCAGAGCTCAAGCTTATATCTTGAAAAGCGTTTATATTTTCAATACAAACAAAGTATCAAAATAAAAATTAAATTATCCGCCAGTCCGTTAAGCCAGGGATAAAAGTGATCATCGACTATCATTCAAAGGCGACAAATTTTACGAGGACGAGAGTGACAAAAAGTCAGGTAGTCAGACAGTGCGTGAGCAAAAACTAGTTAAATTTCTCGTCGAGTGTCATGAAAATTTGAACACGTTCAAATCTAAATCGATGAGAGTAGCCGAGAGGCCGTGAGTTTTGGGGGCACTGGGTAAAATTTTGAAGCTGATAAGGCAAAAAGAAACAACTGAATCGACGAAGAAAAATAAAAAAAAATTGAAAATTAAATGAGGATCATCATTGTGTGATTTGTGTCCCCTTAATTTTTTGCATGCTAGTTGTGCTTGTTCGACTTGGGCTCCGCCCGATGAAAAAAATATAGTACTATAATAAAAAGTTTCTGTGTTTATAAGAACGCGGTTATTTATATCTTCTTAAAGCTAAGTAGCCCCAGCCTGTAACCCCCCCTCCCCCCGCAAGGTGACTGCTTGAGAATTTTGATGTTCGTGAAATATCCATATTAGAGAGAGGCCGTGAGTGCTTGGGACTTGGCGGCCAAACAACAGAGTGTGAACTCTCTTAGGACGCTTTCCATTTGTCAGAACTGGCCGGCTGGTCCGGTGGTTTTGAATGTGAAGTCGGCCTTTTCCACAAGATTTTCCCACAAATCCACCATATCAATGTTATTATTTATGTATTGACTGATTTGACAGAACAAATCTGACTAACAACGGAATTCTGTTTTCGACTATGCCAGTCTGGCCGGCCAGTTCTAACAAATGGAGAGGGCCCTCAGCTATTGGGACACTTAGCACAAATCTAAGGAAATTGACTGCTAGTCCCCTTTCGCCTCCAAGCAATGTTGAGAATTGAACATCCCACACAGCAAGGACATATATTATATTGCTTGGGGGTAGGGGGGTAAGAGATGAACAAGAAGCATTGAAAACCATTCTTTTACAAAAAGTGTAGAACAAAAGAAATATTTTGTATGATTCAAAGACTGTGCAAGTAAGCTAGCATTTTTGACCTGCATTTTCGATTAAGCACCCACATATATAAGAACCTAGAGGATCCTGAAGGGAGTGGGGATATAAAATCCCATTTCCCAGCTTGTTGGTTTTCCGATTTTTCAAATCCCATTCTCAGTTGTATTGTTTATTTATATGAAATTTCCAGTGCAAGTTACCCAAATCCCATTTTCCCAGTGAAAATTTGCCCACATACCAGTCCCCATTTTACGCCTTCAGGCCCTATATGGTATCTACTGCGAATTTAGGCTGAGGCTATAATGGCGGTTTCAATGCGGTTTCAACGCCAAAACTGTAGCCTCAGGTACTTACTCACTAAGTTATTATTTGTCGGTGTTTACTAAACAGTGCTATATTCGTGTATCTAATTATAAGCTTTAAAATTTTCTCTTGCTCAGATGGATTATTTTCGGTTTTCTTTTATGTCTTATTTGGATTAACCGAAGCCAGAGTATCTGCCTTTGGCGGCCAGCTTCTGTCGTATAAATTTGTCATTTATATGAGCATGTTCAGCGATATAGCCATTTATATGAGTATGTTCAGCGATATGGCCATTTATATGAGTATGTTCAGCGATATAGCCATTTATATGAGTATGTTCAGCGATATAGCCATTTATATGAGTATGTTCAGCGATATAGCCATTCACGGAGTTAGCAATGAAGCATTAGTTTTCCTTCATTTGTTTGTACGATTTTACTTATGTCGAATATTTTCCTTCAAAATTTTATTTCTGATTCTTAGATACTTGGCAGGATATTTACACTTTACTGTTCAACGTGAGGTCCCGCTTTAGGCGAGCTGGATTGCAAGATATTTACACTTTACTGTTTAAATTGAGGCCCCGCTTTAGGCGAGCTGGAATAAATATACACAGCCGCCCTTTTGTTTTCAGTTTTCAAGTACATGTGACAGTAATAAACTTTTGCAAGGACACATTTTAAAGCATTTTCCATGCTTTAATCGTCTGCCATGGTAACGCCTAGGGATGTTTGGAAGTTCAAGGTGATACTAGTAATCAGGTTGTTGGAAATCCCGGGGGGGGGGGGTACTCCATATAACGGCCTATACGGGGAGGCTCCGCCCGAAAGGGGTACCTTTTTCAGGCTTTAGGTATATAAAAGGGTAGCGATTTCACAAGTTTAGGTATATGAAAGGGTATGAAAATCCGTCATTTAGGTTTTTTAACCCATTGGCTCCCGTGGCGGCCGTAACCGGCCGCGCGTAAACCACCCCCCAAATTCCCGTGCCGGCCTCAACCGGCCATAAAAACCACGTGTTGACAAATGCCCTTTCCCTCCCCTCCCTAGAGCTTTTTTGGTTCTCCTATTGTTCTAAAGATAATAAGGGCAAATAAACCAATCAGAATCCGTTTTCTGCGCATATTTTTAGAGATTTCTAGGGGTCCTAGAAAGGAGGTTTTTCGCCTTTATACATGCGTTGAAATGTACAAGAAAAGCATGGAGCCTCGCGGGACGTATTTACAAACTTCTAGGGTCTTGTTTTCCGTTCAGGACACAGAGAAACTCCTTTTTAAGCTAAATTTGGAATGAAGAAACATGGATCGATTTTAAAGTGGATCTATAATGGAAGCTAATGGATAACAGAGTGCTAAAACTGCTTTGGTGAAGAAATTTTTCTTTCCTTCGGCTACCAAGATTACCTCGTGTCATGGCGCTTCCAAAGTGTTTTGACTACAATTCACGGCCTTGATCACGGTTTAATGCACCTTCTCAAAGCTTCAGAAAGCAAAATGGTAATGTACAATATTTGCTTCGAACTTGAAAGGAATTTTTAGGAAGATCGGTAAAGTGATCGATTGAAAAATTGCCTTCGAAGCCGTCGCACTGAAATAAAACACTTTCACTTCAGCTCGAATATTTAATTTGAACATGGTGCATGCGGAATATCACGGCTTAAAAATTTGCGAAATTTTAAGCATTTTTAGACATTTATTAGCTTCATCGTGAATGAGAATTAATCTTAAACAAACTTTCTTTCAAGTTTCTTTCATTTGTCCAGCTTTAGTTTGGAATTTTAGGCTTTTAAAGCGAACAGATTTGATGTGCACGCGGTGTTATCTGATACTCATCTCTTTCGGCAGACTTGCCGTCGCGTTGTTGATTTAGTCGCTAAGATTTTAATTGTGTTTTACGACCTTTAACACGAAAAGATTTACAACAGTGCTTCAGAAAATACAAACAAGTATTTTTATCGACTTTGAGATTTATAGAAAGCATTGTGAGTGTTAATTTTTGTGGAAGGAATTCTGTAGTTTTGCAAGCGGTTTTGCTCTATTTCACAACAACATGGTTCACAAATAATTTTATCACTTCCAATTACCGCTTTTCTGCACCAGGATAATACTTCATTGCTGTTAAATTAATGCCAGTAACAGTTTTACATAAGATATGCCAACATTTTACCAGAGTTTTTTGAGATTGCTTTATGTTTTGTTCAAAGATTTCGTGTTTTTGTGAGTTTTTAAAATGACGCGCGGAAGTGAATAATTTTTTTTCGCTGCCTTCATGTTTGGTTTGGGATCAAGTTATTAAGGTTGATAAACATTTTAAGTCATAAATTAGTCTTTTGACATGTCTAGTTGTATTAAAAGTTTACTTCAGAAACGAATTATTTGTCTGAATTTACTGCGCATATGGTTTATTTTTTCCACTCGCACGTCTGTGTTAAATGCTGTAAAAAAGCCGGGAATTTGGGGGTGGGTGCGCTTGTAAAACCTCTGGGAGTCAATGGGTTAAAAGGCCTGTAATTATAATATTTTGAACAGACCCACTTTATGGCTGTATTATTTTAACTTATTAAGCGCTTCATAAAAATGACAAGAAAACGTCCTGTTCTAAGGCTATGTCACGTCTTTTAGGTATATGAAAGAGGTACCTTTTTTCAGTAAAAGGTATACGAAAGGGGTATAATTTCTGTCAAAATGGTATATAAAAGGGTAAGGGGTAAGAGCTTGGGGCGGAGCCTCCCCGTATAAAACTTTTTTGAGTGCCCCCCCCCCCCGG
>NW_027557298.1:0-5689 GCF_052425735.1 Oculina patagonica
TGCAACGCTTTCGGAGTGGTATATTTAACAATTATCCTGCGAAATCGCGCGGAATATCGCCTGATACTTAGCCGACGAGGCCGTAGGCCGAGTTGGCTAAAATCAGACGATATTCCGCAAGATTGAGCAGGATAATTGTTTTATTATTCAACAAATTGTCAACGAAACACATTTTGCACATAGAAAAACTGTAATTATGCAGCGCTTTACAAGATTTTGGACGAATCTTCGCAACCTACGAATATCGCAGGATATCTGTTATGTACGGATGACAGATATCGTTAACATTTTGACCATATATGGGCAGCGCGCGCATCTGTTGAATAATAATATGGAATATCCCACGAGTCACTTGTATTTTCTCGGTATACACACGAGCCTTTAGGCGATATTCGTAGGTTGCGAAGATTCGTCCAAAATCTTGTAAAGCGCTGCATAATTACAGTTTTTCTATGTGCAAAATGTGTTTCGTTGACAATTTGTTGAATAATAAAACAATTATCCTGCTCAATCTTGCGGAATATCGTCTGATTTTAGCCAACTCGGCCTACGGCCTCGTCGGCTAAGTATCAGGCGATATTCCGCGCGATTTCGCAGGATAATTGTTAATTATTAAATTTTCAGCCACGGATATTGCATTTCTAGCATTCTGATTGGTTCACTCAATCCCGGTTGTCAGCTCGTATACCTTAGTTTGACCTTATTTGGAAAATGATTGCGTTACTGTTGCCAAACTAAAATTTTTCTGCGGGAAGCGACAGTTCCATCAAAATGGTTTTGAACAGCAAATTTGGCGAGCTTTATGAACAAGAAATAATTAGCGGTGCCTACAAAAACCAAAGAAATGCCATAGTAAATTAAACTACGCAAAACAAAAGGATAGATGCGAAAAGTGTAATTAATAATACTTTTAAACTGAACGCACAGCAAGAGCGAGTGAATAAAGTATAAAAGCAGCAAATAATTTACGAAAGAACGGCAAACTGACACAGTTTCATTCAGTGTACGTCATAAAACTAGGCTCAGCACTTCAGTAAAGTTTGTTACCTTTCAATCTTGGTTTTGTCCTTTCATACTTTAGTAAACCTGTTCCACTTTGAGCTCAATTTCGCTTCAAATAATATAGCAGTCTTGATGACAGCCGTGGAGCCGTAAAGAAGTACAAATTAAACACTTGCCTCGTTCGACTTGCACAAGACTTGTAGTTTCCAGAAAAGGTTTTGCTTCGGATCTTCTCGTAAATCTTAACTGTTGTCACAATTTCCATGATATTTAGACGACTTTAGAGGGGATTGTTTGAGGAAAATCTTCTGAAGAAAACTCTCTTGCTCGCTTTCCTCGTATGTTTCATTCAACTCAAGAAGTGAACACCGCGCCAGAAATTTTCGCGCCTCCTCATGCTATCACTTCGTTTACATCAAAATGAAATGTCCATTCGATTTTCAAGTTCAGTGAACTTGAGAAGAATTTAATAAAACAATTATTCCATTCGCCCTTGTTGGATACGAGTCGTTATAGCCAACTCGGCGCTTCGCGCCTCGTTGGCTATTTACCACCTCGTATCCAACGCGGACTCATGGAATAATTGTTAAGTATACCACGAGAAAGTGTTGTGTAACTATTTTATACCATGCCATAGAAAATACGCTTACTAAATTTCATCGAGAATAAGATCGCAGCGCACGATGGGAAGGTTGGGTTGAATACCGTCGAATATACAACGGCTTTCCTGTATTCTGATTGGCTGTATTTTCTATGGCATGGTATAAAACATGGTATCAAACATAACTTCAGTCATAGATATCATCACAGTAAAGTTATCGTAATTTTACGAGTGTTCAATACGGCTTTTCTCTAAATATCTTTTATTATTATGTTATTATTTTAGATTTTTTCTTCTTTTTTTATTACCCTTGACATTGTACCCTAAGACTGTCCACAGCCCCTTGTTTTCTTTCCCCACGGCCATCGATCGACTGGGAAAAAAATAAGAAAAAAATATAAACTGAGAAAGAAACTACTACCCCCGACATAATACCCTCGACAATAACACAGACTCAGTCAGTCGTAAGAAGGAGCCAAAAAAAATAGCACGTGTATGGGTAGCACGCGAACTTTATTATTACTTTAATCAAAACTATAACAAAATTTTCGAACGTGATTGGTTATCAGCAGCCCGATTTGAGCACTAATAGGACAGTTTACGCGTCATGCCTGTGTAATTGGACAGTACGCGTCATTTTGCGCGCGCTGTTGTTGTTGCATTTGTTGAGTAGTTATGTTTTTCAGTATTCATAAAGAGGTCTAACTATTCAACCGAAGGTTAGTTTCTTTCTCAAATTTTGTTATAGTTTTGATTAATTGGTAACAGGACTTCGTGTCGTCCAATTCTGTCTGTAATCATACTCGTGTTAAACAAATCGGACTCCCGCTTCGCGGTCGTCCGATTTTGTTAATCACTCGTATGATTACAGACCGAATTGGACTCCACTCAGTCCTATTACCATTATTTATTGGACACTTAATTAAGCGTGCTGAGCATAGAGTTATTCTTGTTATTGAGTTGAAATCAGACGAACGATACAGTCAATTATCCTGCTTCCTCTTGCACAACTCATTAGATCTAGTGAGGGATTTTCTATTTTGTTTTCAAGTAGACGGTCAAGTTCCTTCCTCAAGTCTTGAACAAGTGTGGCCACCTACGAGGAAAGTTGAAAGGGAATTTAATAAATCGTTCATATTTTTTGCATGGCTTACACTCAACATAACCCTCGATTAATGTGTGCCGAGAACTTTGCCAGTGTGAATTTGTGAAAGTGTAAGAGCGACTTTCAGAAGCAACCGAGCAAAATCTTGATTTCATGGCAGAAGTTGAAAATCTATTTACTTCATTTTTTGCTCGTTAACAGTTTCAGGTAGATAGTTCCCCCCTGAAGTTTTTTAATTTCAAAAAAAAAAAAAAAAATCAGTTTTCGTAGTTGGAGTCACAAATTTGCCAAATTTCAAACCCGAAATTAGCTATTATGAACGCTCCTCACGTTTGCTAAAGAAACCGTACAGATAAATTTAGACACTTCTTATCAACAGAAAAACTGTTTTTCTTTTTGCTTGAATTTGAATTCAGGGCTTTATCGAAACTCTTCAAACTGAAATAATTAAAAAAAAAAATGAGAAATATCTTTCGGGGACTGGAACAACGCCTGTTCCTCCGCAGGCAACCCAGGCTTTCTAGACGTGTAGAAAGCCTGGGCTGCCTGTGGTTCCCTGATTGAATTACGATTTTCATTAATTTGATAAATTAAGTTACAAACCTCGTGCGAAGACGCTGAGAAGCGAATCCATCCATCGTCAATGGAAACGACAAAGACACCTTTCTCCAAGTTGACGGACAGGCAGTCGCCACAGAACAGAAGTAAAGAGTATACTGACACCATACTGCAGTCCCGGATGTAAGCCTGCCAATAAACACTTCATGTAAGAAGAGAATGAAATGGTATTCGAAGGTGTTCGAAAATTTACTCATGAAGTAAACTGAATTTATATTAAGAGCAAAGACCGGCGATACAACGTAAAATGATTAAATTTGTTATGTACTCATGCAGTCAATGTAAAAGCTCAAGAAAATGGTTTTGAAATTTAAAATCTTACGACAACTTTAACTCGCAACTGTAAAATTATCTCAAAACTCTTAGTTAAAACATAGTTAATAGAGGGAAATGGTTAGGAAGCCCGGCAAACATCAAAGGAGCAAACAAAAGGCCAAGATTTATGTTGGAAGGTCCACGACCCTGCACATCTTTTGTTTTGCGCTCATACACTATGCATGAGTTACGTAATCCAAATGTTCTTATTGGTTAGTTGAATGAACACACGTAACTACCTATTGTATTTTGTCAGATTTTGTGCAGGGTCAACCCCCAAAATAGCGAACAAAAACATACAACAAAGAACTTTGCCAGGCTTCCTAACCATTTCCCTCTATTAACTATGGTTAAAATAAAGACCACCGCGTTTTCTGCCAAAAATTCACTAGTTCACACGTTTACAAGTCTGCATTCTTTTACTTTTGGAAGAAATTATTCAGAAGGGCGAGAGAAAAGTTTAATTAAACAAAAAATTGATAAATAAAAATGGAGACCTAATGAGTAACACATGGACTACGCAAGTGCCTGTCTAGGAATGCGCGCTTAAGACGGAAGATCGGAAGTAACGTTTTTCACGCCACAGAAACTTTCTTCTTACTCAGCAGCTCAGTTTACTCCACATCTCTGGACTGCCTGTGGTTTACTCCACATCTCTAGGCTACTTGTAGGTCTCTATAGGTCTTTTTATGTACCTGTTATCATGAGGTATCCATGTCAGCGATTTTGGAAGGGGGGGGGGGGGGGGCAGAGGGTGGGGATTCGGGACCACAATTTTCCAGTACTTAAAAAAGTTGACAAATCGACGACAAGAGGAGTATTTACTGTTTCTTCAAAGTTTAGACAGCTAGACAAATAGCGAGAGAGTGCTGAGAAAATAACAATAATTTTTGATTAAAATAATTTCAAACGAGTATGATTTGTATTTTCTTTTGTTCCAAATTTATTACCACAATCCTTAAAAAAAAAAACAATACAAACACAAATCAATCCAGTGTCAAATAATTCTAACCAGAAATTCACTTTAAACACCAACCTTCCATGCACTGTTCATTAGTTACAAGCCATTTTCGTTCCCAGAGCCTCCGTTTCTTTTGGTCACGTGGTCGGCGAAACGAAGGGCTCTGGTAACACTGACTACCGGATGTCGTAAAATCCACGACATCCGGTAGCGCATGCCCTCTGCATAAATGTTCGTCTGCGCCTGCTCAGTAAAAGAAAGGGGAAGGCTGGGGCTGACTGAGACGAGAAGAAAGCGAATTTTGAAAGCTGGTTTTGGCAAGTCGTTGATATTTCAACTTACACAATTCGATTCGTTTGGAACTCATTGAATTGCATGGCTGATAGATGTGTTGATGTTGTTGTGTCGTCTCCACACGCAATATTATCTGACGGCAGATAGAAAAGTTAGAATCCAGAGGAATTGGAGTTATAGTGTACATGGAGTCGTGGATATCATCAGCTGATAACATTCCGACGGTTGATGATACTGTGAAATTTATTTATGGCCATGCGGAGGTATTGTAGAAAATTCAGAACCAAAAAAGCCGCTGATCGACGAGGTATCATTCTATTGAGCAGCGGTAAGAAATATCACATTGAATTTCAAAGTCTTCATGTATTTACGAACTCCATTTAGTGTGTATATCTTGTATAAGCTAAGTTGATGGTGCAAATGTTTGCAATATTTTTAATGCAATAAAAAGTATAACCGAGTTACACCTTGCAAGAGATGTACTTGTCATTCGTTCATAAACGAAGGTCTGCTTCGTGAATACGTTATTCCAACAAACTCCCAGTGTTATTCGGTCTTTTTCCGGTAACATTTTTCAAACTTTCCGCTGCATCTTTAATTGTTTCGATGACCGGAAGTATAATCAAAATTGCGTAGAAGCGTTTCGTTTTTTTACCTAATTACGCATGCAGTTTTTATCAGCCAATCAAAAAAATCATATTTTTTACTGTTACCAGGGCCACTACGTCATGTCATTTTAAAAAAATACGCGTGGCCCTGGGGAAGAGGATGGTTACAAGCGAAAGTGTCACGG
>NW_027557299.1:0-5671 GCF_052425735.1 Oculina patagonica
TATTACTGAAAGAATCAAAGAGCTCTTCGAGCCACGACTGAATTTTTTGCCAAGTTTAAAAGTTTAGTTTTCATTCCTTGAAAAGTTATGAGCAGCAAGGTGATTCAAACATTCCTTTGATGCACATGATAACAGATAAACGGCGGAATGTCGATTACATTGATATAAGATATTTTCGTCTCACGTGGCTAAGTGCGCATAAGTAGCGCAGTCGGGTAGGCAACTGACTGCGGATCGAAAGGTCGCGAGTTCGAGTCCCAGAGGAGAGAGTTATATTCTTTTTTCCTTTTTAACTCGGAAAAGAGTTGTAGTGGGCGAAGTGAATTCACTCCTTCCCTCCTTCCCTCCTTCCCTCCTCTCCTCGATTCCTGTAAACATAGGCACGCAATGCGTGCAAGTGTTCTAAGGCCTCTAGAGAATTAGACCTGTTCTCTGATAACCTACATTTCTGGTTAAGTTAAATAATATTAACATGCCAAATTACCAGCCGAAATATTGTATTAATGCCAGTTTTATTGAAATACCGTATTTATTCAGCTTTAAGCCGAGACTCAAAACGTTTGGTTTTTAGAAACAGTTAGACTCCGACAAAAAAAAACGAAACACTCGGAAATAAGCCGAGACCCAATTTTTTTCCTCGCAATCTCTTCTACAATAATTATTTCTGCCTGAGACTGTTTCTGTTCTTTTCCTTCTGTTCCTTTCTTTAAGTTTAGTTAATTTGCAGAATCAGAGACTACGAGCAGTCCCTATTTTTTCGCAGAGTTCGAAAAATAATTTCGCTTCAAGCTCGACGGACTCTGCGAAAAAATAGGGATTGCTCGTCGTCAAGCAGAATCACTGCTAACGTGACTTTTCAAGAGAAGAAGAGTCAAGAAGGAATCGATCTATTTGACTTGTTGTCGGGACACCAGAAACTGGCCAATCAGAAGCGTTCGTTCCCACGCGCTTGGTAAACATTGTAACTCGATCTGACAGAAATCGGCTGCATGTAATATTTTTGTTCAAAAGCGAGAACTTAAAATACCACGACTTCTCTGCTAAAAGAAACCACTTCAGAAGAGTTTGATTGGATTGAGGATACTCGAAAATACTGGTAAGAGCACATGTTTCGTTTTGATGACATTTAAAGTTCACCCGCTTGATCTTTTCGCTAGCATCTTGGCGAATTGCGACGAACTGAAGATTCACTGAATCATCAGGAATCATCCCGTATTCTCTGGCCATTTTGCAGTTGTTCTGAACTGTCTCTACCTCGGCAACAACTTTCAATTTGAAGGTTTATTTGTTTGAAAACCAGTAGCTTTTGGCATGATGATCGATAACTGCTTTTCGGAAGAATTCGTGATTGTTTGAGATGGGATTCTGAACTCAGGTGAATGTTTTGTCACGCTTGTGTACGATTCTATTGATAAATTCATTCTTTATCAGTGATTTGTTGTTTTCCAATTACATAGTTGTGATTTAACGAATATGTTGATTCGCTGCACGTGGATTGTTTTATAGTTTGAAGGAAAAATCGGGTCTCGGCTAATAGCCGAGTGATTTGGGTTTATTTTTTGTCAGAGTCTAACTGGTTCCAAAAACTGAAAGTCTAGGGTCTCGGCTTATAGCCGAATAAATACGGTACATGCATGCTTAACTACCAGCCGAAATATTGTATTAATGTCAGTTTTCTTGAAATAGACCAAAACTTAATTTTTCTTATGATATTATTATTTTGCCTAACCTTCAAAAAACAAAAAGGAAAAATAAAAAGAAAGAAAACAATTTGCAACCGATGGGAAGTCTATCACTTGCCCTTTCGGCCTGCTCTCGATGAGCAGCTAGATGACAATGAAGCTAAGTGAAGTGAACTGAATTGTGGAAAGTTTAACATCATTTGTTTTAGCAAATCTCTCCTTGTCAGTTTGTTGTTCTCGATTCTTGTTTCATAATAACTTTTCCGAGTTTAGTGGCTCATAGCCACTTTGAATAGTTATTTTTTTCTTTTTTTTAACCCATAGCACTAAAATGGTTTTTTTATTATATCGCTCCGTAGGTATGCATTGCAGAATAATTTACATGTAGGCTGTTAAGTAATAACGCTGCAAAAAAAATATAATAGACTGATTCAGGTACAAATGTAATATTGTGCTGTTTCATCTGAAAAGCTTTTCCTTTTCTTGGGAACAAGCAGCCACGCACTCGATTTTAGCCAACGCTCTGGTTTCTAGATAGATCCATCGCTTATGAAGCTTATGTGAAACCCGATTTAGTTTTCGAATCTCCTACATTCGACTACATGTACTACGCTAGCTCGAAAGATAGACACGAAAGTCATCGATCGATTAATGCAGATTACTGGCTCTCAATGTTCACTTTTTTGGCGGTCGATTACTTAATTCTTCACGTAATTGTCAGCCATGTTTTGTTTCTTTGCTTCTGGTTTTTCTTGTAAACCCCGTTAAATTTAAAAGACCGCCTTTATACGGCCGCTTTTATACGGCCGCCTTGCTACACTATTTCTACAAGTATATCTGCTGGTCAGCGGAGTTGCAATGAGAAGTCTACAGATGATGGAACGACCAACCATGCGAGTGCCATTGGGCTAGCTACAATACTCCTGAATAAATTCAGTCGTAAAAATGGAAGAGCAGTAGAAAATTTCTTAACAGTAATTTAAAAGATCACCCTTTGTTAACAATGCGTGGGGCATGAGGCTGTGTTATACGAGGTTACATACATATTTATCATTCGATACATTTTTACTTCCTTTTCATTGGCCGAGAGCCCACCACGTGATCTATATAACTGCCTACAAATAATGTTCTGCTAATTTGCATGAATTAGTGTATGACAGTGATTTTGCTGCAAATAATATGCTGCTCATGCGTAGTTGTGTCCACTTCCGAGAAAAATAGCAGCTGGTTTCCCAGATATGTAGAAGAGCGGTTGGATAATAAAAACTTTATTTAATAACTTTATTTATCCTGGTAGACCGGTCAGTCAATCAAAGATAGAGATTGACTGGTATCAATCGGTGACCAGTATAAAATTACAAGCATAAAATTTACAAGCATAAAAAATTACTAGCATAAAATTTAAAATTACAAATCTAAAAAGTGTGAATTCGCCTACTAGTCCCGAAAAACAGCAAAAAATGCAAAGAAGGCAATGGAATTTCCTCTTATTGTATTTCGACAATACATTGTATCTGAAAGAGAGAGCATTGGATAAAGACCAGCTCGTATTAAGGAAGGCGACGTTACGCTTTCGTCTGCATTAATTAAGCAAAAAAAGTGCGATTCCCACGCAGTTCCCGAAGGTACTTGTGCAAAATTAATTCAGTGATCGAATGATAAAACAAGTATTAAACTCAGTTTTCGCAAAATATCGTGATTTGTCAGTGTCTCGCAGAAAAATTGATTGATTTGTTCGCCACTGACAAATTACGATATTTTGCTCAATCTCGTCCAATAATTGTGAAGTTAGCGGCAAACATGTGGTTTTAATGCTCGTGTTTGTAACGACCAACATTGGTCACCCTTTGTGTTTAAAAATACTTTTTGTTATGGAAGTGTTCATCGCGCCATAAGACGCCACAACTCACAACAGAAGTCTTTGGAGGTCTTCTTGTGATCTTGGAAACTGCGGAAGACCTGTGTCAATCAAAATTGAGCAATGTTTTTAAGTACATCATTGAAAATTGCGTATCATTTCCAAAGCAAGTACGTCCGTTTTCACAATGCGCCTGAGACAAATACATGGCTTGCGTCGTCCGTCGACTGAACGCTTACTGAAGACAATGTTCTTGTAGGACGGAAAAATATCGAGTGATTGCTATTAGGTGACATGTGATCTCCTTTCAGAAGAAGAGCGAATAAAGATTGGGACATGAGTTTAACGCCCTTGGGATAAATAATTACTCAGAAGTCCTTTGCATTGTCTTTGTTAAACAACAGCGAAAGTTTCGATTTGGTTCAATGTTTTTCATTTCGTTCACACAAAATTTAAAGATGAAACCATTACACGCATACCCTTGGTGGGACGAATTAAAAGTCAGTGGAAAATTATTTTACGCAAGTTCAAATTTCGTCCTGCTGCTCAAGACAAAGTGTTTCAATTTTACTCAATGAGACTCTCTTTGCAAAAATCTTGGGGATCATGCGCTTGTCTTAAATCCTTGGCAGGTGTGAAAAGGCAAATAGTAATTACCTTTTCTAGATATAATGTCTTACCGAGAGGAAACACAGACAAATTTAATCTATACTGATACCACTTTGCTTAGCTAATAAAACAGGAGCTTTCAATTTGTAAATTTGCATAGTGTGATTAATTTTAAAACCGAACTAAGGCCTGAAACACTGACCAGAAACATAAACTAGTTTTGATTTCTCACAAGTGCTTCAGATTCGGATCAATTACCCAATTACTTATCTTTACCAATTTTTAATTATTGTATTTGTGATCCGTCTTCTACTGATCAGAATGGCAATATGACCCAAGAAGAAATAATAATGGCTGAAGAAAGAGACGACACAAGAAGCTTAACAACAGTCGCCATACACACCATAATTTTGGTGCTATCCACGATTTTGACTTTCGCTGGAAACTCGCTTGTTTGTCTAGCGTTGTACCGAAACAGAAGATTACGAACTGTTACGAATACGTATGTGTTATCTTTGGCAGTAACTGATTTAGTGGCGTCCATGTTTGTATTTCCTTTTAACACGATCGCTTCTGGTTTACGCAGATGGCCATTCAATTTCAGCTTCTGCCAATTCAACGGTTTTATTTCTTATTTTTGGGGTGCAATGACAGTGAATATTTTGGCGTTGACGGCCGTCAATCGTTACATTTGTATCGTAAAACCTAATCTTTATACAGCTCTGTTCACAAGGAAGAAATCGCTTTTCTCAATCCTGTTGCTTTTGCTACTTTCACTGGGAGCTTTCTTTACAGCAATTTTCGCCACCCCAATTTTCTTCCAATGGTTTCCGATTTATTTAGTTTCTGAAGTAACAGGGCTAAAAATCCGCGCTGGTGTTTCCAGAGGTATAGTTGGATTTGTCGCTTTCATGATGTCCTTAATGACATTTTGTTACGGAAGCGTTTACCGCGCCATTAGGCTACACAACACTGCAGTAAATCCGTCTCTACAAGCAGCAACCAGCCAACGGACTGTCAGCGCACACGAGATCCAGGCTTCCCGAGTTCTTCTGGCTGCAGTTATTGGATTTGGAGTTTGTTGGATTCCCATGACAGTTATAAGGGCTATTAATATATATGCGCATTTGCCGTTGCCTTCATTTTGGTTATCTTATTCCACACTGTTTGCTTTCTTTAGTTCGTGGATCAACCCAATTATATATGGAGTCATGAATAGAGCGATGAGAAGAGAATTTCTTAAGTTATTACGTTGTGGCAGGAAAAACTGAAGGGAGAGCTGTCAGTGCCTCGTCACCATAGTGATGGGCACAAGTGTGCTACTTTGTGATGATTCATTCTGGTCGCCATAGGATGTTTCTTCCTCGTCATAGAGAGCGTGTTTAGTTTTACGTGAAGTGACTTTGAAAAGTGAGGTGGAAAACATATATTTCGATTGCGCTTATCGAGGGGCAGACAATGCGTCACCATCGCCACTGGCATATAGATAATGATGATGACGAAACAGATTTACTCCGAAAAC
>NW_027557300.1:0-5688 GCF_052425735.1 Oculina patagonica
GCGATCTAAGTCACAAGATCAACGTCACAGTGCAACCAGTTTTCGTCAGCAAAAAACTGGAACAAGAGCTTAAACCAAAAGAACTCAAGCCAACGATTGTTAATCACCATTGCGTTGTTTATTCTTTTTCATGTAATCTGTGTGATGCGGATTATGTCGGGTACACAGCCCGACACCTACACAAACGCATTGCTGAGCACAAATCATCGGCGATTAGAAAGCATTTCAAAGAATCTCATGGCGAAAGGAAAACCAATTTCGTGTCCTGAAAAAATGCCGAGAAAAATTTGACTGTCTCATTTACGAGATGCTATTCATAAAGAAACTGCGACCAAATTTGAATACGCAGGCGGACTCTATACGTGCTAAACTCTTTGTTTGACATTGAACATTTTTCACTTCACAACTTTTATTAATTATTCTCTATTGTCTATTTTTTAGTATTTATACATTTAATCACATATTTTCTTTGCTTGATAATGACGTTAAGTCAACGTCGAAACGTCGTGGTCTTTTTAGAATTTTTTTAAACGGAGTTTATAATGTTTTTAGGTAATGTATTATCGCAAATTTTTATTGTAAAGTCTTGAAAGATCCACACCAAAAACAAAAATGCAGGGTTATTAAGAGTCATTCCTCGGGAAGCGAACCCGAAGGCCGAGCGTAGCGGGTACTATAATTTTGTCGCTCAAAGGAATCAGGCGGGATGAAATCTCGTGTGGAGTTTACGGTCATATATATTTCTATATATATATAATTTTCCACACGCATCTTTTGTGTGTATAGGTCTTGCTTCAAGTTTTCAAATAAAAATTAACACAAATGAAGTTATGACACACTTTTTACGATCACCTATATTTCGGCCGGTTTGCAAACCTTCTAAAGGTGAATAACTGAAAAACGCGTTACACGCCATTCTACAAGTAACGTTACAAATTTAAACTATATACAGAGCACGCGCTAAATACACAGTAACGGCTACAAATTTGAATTAAGCAATTTGCGCGCGCTAACCTTAAACCCGCGCGAAAACATTGAGCTCGCGCACATATAGAGAGTTAATTATAAAGAAATTCACTAAAAGAATTCTAATTACGTAAACGTCCTCCGCGATTCTGGCTGTAGAAGAAGTCGCTCTCATTGAGACCGCTGGGTCTCAAGGAGCGAAGCCGATACGCCCACTGTCCTTCCTTGTCTATTAGATTTTCCTTTCTGTTTACCCTATCTATCAGTTGTACATTGAGATCTTGTAGTCCCTGATGTCCGTCGCTAAAAAAATGTTTATAAATAAGGTCATCGGTTTCCTTATTGGCAGGTGACATCTTGGAGTGAGCTTTAAGCCGGTTCTTATGATTATTAAACCTTAGGTTAAGGTTTAATAAGGCTAAGGTTTAATAATCATAAGAGCCGGCAAAAAGCTCACTCCAAGATGTCACCTAGAGATAAGGAAACCGATGACCATATTTATAAACATTTTTTTAACGCCGGATATCAAGGAATTCTAGATCCCAAGGTACAACTGATAGATAAATTAAGCAGAAAGGAAAATCTAATAGACAAGGAAAGAAAGTTTGCGTATCGGCTTCGCTCCTTGAGAACCAGCGTTCTCAATGCGAGCGACTTCTTCTACAGCCAACAGAGGGGAGGACGTTTACGTAATTCGAATCCTTTTAGTGAATTTCTTTATAATTAACTCTCAACCTGTGCGCGAGCTCAATGTTTCACTTGTCCCTTGGATAAGGGCCAACGCGCGCAAATTGCTTAATTCAAATTTGTAGCCGTTACTGTAGTTGTTGGCGCGTGCTTTCTATGCCTAGTTTAAATTTGTAACGTTACTTTTGTAAGAATGGCGTGTAACAAAAACCCCCCGCATGAACCCTGAGGAAGGCCGGTACATCGGCCGAAATATAGGTGATCGTAAAAAGTGTGTCATAACTTCATTTGTGTTAATTTCTATATATATATATATATATTTGTGAGCTTGGTGTGTGGCGGAAATGACGTCACACGGCCGCCGCGCGCTGGTGGCCTAATGGTAAGGCGTCGAACTTGAAATCAGATCTTCGGAACTGAGGTCGGGGGTTCGAATCCGGCTAGGGTTTTTTTTTTCTTCTTTTTTTTCTTTTTTTTTTGTGGGTTCGAATTCTGAGCCTGTCATTTTTATCGTTTTTCTTTTCGGATTAAAATAACATTGATCTCCACATAATACTCCCTCAACGCCTATTCAGGCTATAAATCTTTCATCTAGTCAGGTGCCCAGGAGTCCGAAATGTGACACCCACGGGCATTTTTGTCTGATTTTTGGCAACATAGCCATTTGTACTAAATCGAGTACGCTGATTTCGAAAATCAATGTTGCCAAACTTAATTCTTGCGTTAAGATGATGTTTTGATGCATTTAATTATGACGTCATGGTCCAAATAAGGAATTTTCTTTCCTTTAGCTATTTTAAGCATAATTCATCCAGAAGTTCGTTCAAAACATTATTAGTATGCTGTAAAATGATTTTAAGAATTTTCTGATAGTTTTTATACCGTTTCTATGAATATCAAGCCGTCTTGTGGGAATTGACCACGCCCTCTCATAAAAAATCACTTTATCACGGGTATAGTGTTAACATTTTGTTTAAAAATGAATGTGATTCTTGTAGTAATAAAAAGTTGTAATTGAATTGCTCCACAAACATCAGCGATGTTTGACATATACCATAACGACTGCTTTTATCCACAAAGAGAGTGGCAAGGAGAGACAGAAGCAAGATAATGAAGCTGAGAATTCTGTACATTCCACACAACAAAATCCGGGTTGTTCTTGTCACGGACAAATGAGACATTGCAAAAAATTGTCAAGAAAGATCTCGTGACTCTAGAAATTAAACAAGATCTTTCGATTAGACAGACTCAGCTTGAACGATTCGTGGAATGGAGGCTACTATCTTCAGACAGAGAGGAAGAACGGGAACGGGAAGAAGGGATGGAAGACAAACTTTCGTGACCCTGTTCGCAAGAATAATCCACCTCTATTTGCCAGCCTTTATGAAGTCAAAAGTGCTGCAACTAGCCGAAAAAAAGAGAAAAAAATTTAAATTAGCATGGAAACCAGAGTATTCTATGTTGTCTAGTCACGGTGTATGAAGGCAGGCGCGAGATAAACATGCAAGCCATATTGTAGCATCTGAGGTATAATGCCGGTGCCACTGTTTCTCGCAGAAATGAACCCCACAAGTGTGAAACAAGTCAATTTTAGAAGACGTTCTCAGAAGAAAAGGTCAAGTGCCTAGAGTCAGTTTGTTCTTCGATGGCTTCGCCCTGGTGGCAGCATACTAATTATGGTGGCAGCTATTGGCAAACCAAAAAATGCAAATGCTTTCGGTGGGTTTGCGAAATGTTACGTAAACACTGTTTTACGGAAAGGTCCTGGATACCAGAGGATTGATGTGTTACTCGATGGGAGGCACTCCATAAAAGCAACGACAAGAAGTCGACGCTCCGAGAACACGGCGCGGCCTGTGAGCAGAGTCATTGAAGTACGTAAGAGAGGTTCAGTTGCGGCCGATGAAGTGGCGAGCATTTTTGGCACTAGGAGACAACAAAGCGGACTTTGCACGGATTCTCTCAGATGAACTTATCTCGCAGGCACTGACTCTGCAATCGTAGTATATCTGGTGGTTTTTCATACGAAGTGGATTCTGCTCAGATTCTGGCCTAGATGTAGCCTCTTAGAGATCCAACCAAGAGGAAGCCGATAAGAAGTTTGTTCGTTACGCAGTCAGTCAACGCGGGCTTGTCGACAACATTATAGTTTCCACTCGAGGCACAGACTTGCTGTTACTTCTCCTGGCACATCAATCGCGCTAAGCTCTCGTCAACAGTGTGGATATGGGCAGGAACTTCAGAGAATCTAACGTAAATAACTTTAGAGGATGTCTCAGCAAATCTTCCTAATAACTCGTCAAGTTCATTGTTACCATCTCACACCATCACCGGCTGTAACAGCACCTCTTTCATCTGTGGAGAGTTATCAAAGAAAAATTTGTTCTCCTCTTCTCGGTCGGCGAAGATGTCCTCAAAGCTGACACCACTACCTCCGCAGAAAACGTTTATTTGTTGAATGTATGAAATCCGATCTGACCACTGGCCCTATATATGTGCCTCTTCGCAATGAATTTAGATAAACGCATGCCATGTGCACTGGGCACTGTGGATGCACCAAGACCGACGCTAATTGCTATATCAAACTGCGCTAAAGCGCTTTAAAGAAACTTGTTTAAAAAGCAATATTAGTTCAGTGTTTTTAAAAAAGTTCAGAAGATATATTAAAAATATTTACCGATATTGATTAAAAATATTATAGACAGATTTAAACCTGAAAGCAAGGAGCAATGTTATGATCATTTTAAATTCGTTAATTTTACATGCGTTCAACCAAAGTCTTTATCATGAGCCTATAACAGACAAAGTGCATTGTGAAATAAGTTAGATTCAGCAATATACAAGACAATCAATAAAGTTTTATCTCTAACTAAAACAACGATGATATATTACGACATTAACTATGGTGTTATTTTCATTTAGTTTACCACAAAACTTAAACGAAATGCTGAAACAAGGGAAACTCGATATATGAAAATTGTAATGGCGTCATTCTTGATGCTCGCTAGCTCTTAGCTTCAGCGTGGCACGACGACCATATTTTTCTTTCTTATTGCAACTATAGCGATTTGTTAATACAAATATCGCATTTGTTCTTTGACAAAATAACAAAACTACACCCGTGATAAGGTTCCCGCGATATGGTGAATTTTGTTTAAGAGGGCGTGGTCAATTGTCACTGAAGGGCTTGATTTTCACAGAAACAGCGTAAAAACTCTCAGAAAATTCTTGAAATCATTTTTACAGCACACTAGCAATGCTTTAAATGAATTTCTGGATGTATTATGCTTAAAATAGCTAAAGGAAAGAAAATTCCTTATTTGGACCATGACGTCATAATTAAATGCATCAAAACATCATCTTAACGCAAGAATTAAGCTTGGCAACATTGATTTTCGAAATTAGCGTACTCGATTTAGTAAAAATAGCAATGTTGCCAAAAATCAGACAAAAATGCCCGTGGGTGTCACATTTTGGACTCCTGGGCACCTGACTAATCGCTATCAGGGGCGCGCGGGCGGAGGCTTCGAATCCTCCTGCCGTTCGTTCTTCTTCTTTTTTTTTTTAATGCCATCAAATAAATGTCCAAAATGCGACTATCCAATAATTTGTCGATGATTTTGAAAATAGAATGCGCTTCCCAACGCTTTATACCTCTTTACGAATTAGGAAAAGCCACCATCTTCAAAGCGGAGTAGACCCTGGGAACGAGGGTGTCGCGGCCATGCCCGTTGAAATTTCTAACAAATATATCTTTCTGCCTACTGTGGAAAATTGAATATGTACAATTCAATAAATGTTCAACTTCAAATAATCCACTCCTTATTTATAACACCCCCCCCCCCCTCCCCAACCCAGAGCTTCGCGAGAACCTGCGAGGTACGTATAAAATATATCTTTCTGCCTACTGTGGAAAATTGAATATGTACAATTCAATAAATGTTCAACTTCAAATAATCCACTCCTTATTTGCTAAAAAAACCCCCCCTCCCCAACCCAGAGCTGCGGGAAGCCCTGCAAGTGACGTATTACTAG